>NW_028186474.1:219925-224872 GCF_003343005.1 Rhea americana | reverse complement strand
CGGGGGCCGGGCGGGGGCGCCTGGGGCCGCCTCCCCGCGCGGCTCGGCGGCGCCGAGCTTCCCCAGGGGAAGGAGACGGAGCGGGACCGGCTCGCTTCTGGGGCGCCGGGGGTCGGCCACGGCCCTGCCGCTCGAAGCGCCCGGCGTGCGGGGGCCGCTGAGCCGCGCCTCCCTCCGAGGTGGGTGGCCGCGTCCCCAGCACCCGTCCCGCGAGTCGCGGAGAGGCAGCGGACAGGAGGAAGTGAGATGTGGGCACTTACTCACCTGCATTCTCGTCCTTACTCCTCCCCGTCCGGTGTTTGCCTCGGCTTTACCCGGTGGCTCCCTCAGCACAGCGCTGGGTGTCCTCTCTTAACGTAAAGCTAGAAGACAGACCCCACACAGCGTTCAGTTGCTCTAAATCAGGCTGGGCTCTTGGTATACTGCTTAAATACAAAAGTTCTTGGGGTGGAAGCTGTTGCTATGCTGTTCAAACTAAACCGCTCTTGTGTGATGGAGCGGCACARGTTGTCCAGGTGAAACAAGAACAACCCGAGGTGGGGATATAGCCGCTGGTTGGGATTTTATGGTGCTAATGCTCACCCCTTCCTCCTTTTTGTGGGGAGAGAAACAGTAAAATGGAGGGGAGGGGAACATAGTAAATTAAAACTTTTCAGCTGCTATCCCAGCACTAGGTTGGAAACTTGTTTCAACTGTAATCTAGTCATCGGTACCACCGCCTGCAGCATCTTTATTTTTTCCAAAGGTTTTCACTTCCAAACAGTGCACAGTGGACATCAGTGTGTGTCTGTGACTGGGGACAAACTAATGTGAGGTAAATGATGGTGTTGTATGCATACAAAAAATGTTTTCCTAAATGGTCCAGCCTGTAACTACTTCTAGTTTTAATACAGTAAGTTTCTACTAGGTTTCGAAATGATCTTACTGGATCTCCTGTATTCTCCAGCTTCCTGTGCCATGCCTTGCGTTTGGAGTTGAATACAAGTTGCTAATGACAACATCATTAACTGACCTCTTCATGTTGGGGTAAACCAATCGTATGAAAAACATGACTTGTACTCCTCTCTCAGAGGCAGGGCAAGGTTTGACAAGTCTGGCACTTGTCAAACAGCTGAAAGTAATAAAAACTTGTAGGATTTACAGGAATTGGGCCACAGGCCATTGGGTGTCTTGATCCAGCTGGTGCTGCTGTTCACAGGCAAGTTGTGTGAGCAGCAGAAAGTGAAATCTGACACTCTGCAAAGATGCAGCGTCTCTCATCATCGCCCTGTTGCACAGATCAGATGCACAGTAACTGTAGCACCGCAATAACTAGCTATCTCCCCTCCTCCCCAGCAACAGTTGTGCTGTTCTTAGTTTGGAGTATATGTTGACTGATCACTGCCACAGGGAAAGTAATGGCCATGTTCTACGTGCCCTTCCCACAGATAGGGACTTTGAGCTGCCCTTGACTGCTAGCGACTTGTAGAAATTTATCTTTAGGACTCTTCTTTCAATTGATTTGAAACTAGTTCAGAAGCTCTTGAGGGCAGGGAGGAGGGAGGAGAAACATGCCAAATGGACATAGCATGTGATCATATAAGTCTTATTTCCAAGGGAAAAGGATCTTATGTATGAATTGAATCAACTTGATAATCAGTGATATCTTATTACTAAAAATAATATACATGGAGTCTGAATGTGATTACATGTATAGAGGCAGTTGTTCTGGATCAGAACCATTTTTGAAGCCTAAGGTCTGTTGGGATGCTTCCAAAAGCAACAAGAGTAAGACTTCAAATTTACATTTTTGCCCTAGCAGTCCTGTGCTGTATCCCCAGGCTGAAGCCTGCTGCTCTCGCAGTACAATGTACTGAAGCCGTTGGATGCTTACATGGATCTGGTTCATCAGATCACAAGCCCTTCAAAAAATACCCGGGTGTATTGCTTATTCATGTGTGCGCTGATTGCTCCTAATACAGCTTCTAGAAGTCCTTTTCTCCAAATCCTCTGTTCTGTTTTCCTATGAGCTGCCACTAGATTGGTGTGCAGTTGCAGATAACTCCATCCATCTTCCCTTCTAGTGTGTATTACCTTTCTGGGAAGGTTCTACCAGAGTCTAAAGGACAATGATGTTGAGTTCGCACCTGCCAGTATTGAAAAGGAGCTCTTGAAGTCCTGCAAAGAGGCAAAAGGCAAAGAGAACCGGCTGGTAAGTAGTAGTAAATCATACTTGCCTCTTGAGGGAGTAAGTTGTAAAGTGCTTGGCAAATGAGGGGAAACAAATCTTTCTGTGTATGTATGATACAGCTTCCCAGAGGCTGTTCTTCCTAGCTAGGTGGCCACAATTGGTAGTGTATTGTAATAAGAGCTTTGAGAATTACGACTGCTTCACTTTTTTTTKGGGGGGGGGGAACCTACCTGTCAATAGATGCCTTTTTAGATTATCTTATTTTTCTCTGATACTGAAGTTATGGGAGTTACAAAACGTTGTCTTCTGTAGCACTTTCGTGTCCTTTAAATGGTATTTGGGATGGGATGCTGTATTAGCTGCAAAGATATTTATGCTGTTTAGGTGACAAATAAATAAAGAAAAAATTAATTGAACTAAATTTAAAAACAAATGATAATCCCCAATGATGGGGGATGGTGCCCAAGAAAAAGGTTCTGAATGCTCCCTAAGAAGAGACCTGCAGAAGGACTCCATCAGAAGTGCAGGGAAACACTTGAGAAAATCCTCATTGAATGAAGAAGACCCTTAATGAAATCCAAATAGATTTTTAAAAAAATGAGAAACAAGATAAACAGCCTTAACAAGCATGACACAGTGTGATGGGAAATGTCTTTGCTCATTACCTTGGGTTTAGAGTTAGGCTTTCTCTTGCCTGTTGGTAGCAGTCACTTGGAAAGGTTCTGTAAAACAAAACATCTAGCTGCGCAAACGATGCAAGGAAAGAAGATGGCTAGAAAACCCTCCTTTTAGAAACCCTTCTTTTCCCCATTCATCTCTACCTTGCTCCATTTTTTTCCCCTCTCTAGTGCTATTATATTGGGGCCACAAGTGATGCAGCTACCAAAATCATCAATGAAGTCTCAAAACCCATGAGTCATCACATCCCTGTGGAAAAGATCTGTGAGAAACTTAAGAAGAAAGACAGTCAGATCTGTGAACTAAAATATGGTGAGTTGCCAGCAGAAAGGAAAATGTCCATGCTTTTCTGGGGTGTGGATCATTTGGGGTAAAGCAACATACAGGACTCTGACTCACCTATTATAAATTAGCCTGGAATTGCCTTGTTTTGAAAGGTGCCAGAACTACTTGCTCCCAAGGTCTGTAATGAGATCACTGGCATAATTAGTTGCACAGCCTGGGTTGTTCTCTTACGTGAACCTCCTAGAGAGTTTTAATGAGATGCTCAGGTAAGACTGTTTGATACTATGTCTTTTTAGCTTACAAAGAACCACAGATCTGTCTTGAAGTAAGTAACTCCCAGGCATCAACACCACTGTACTCAMACCTCTGTCTGGAATAACTTACTTAGAAGCTTGTCCTGGGGAGCAGCCAGGCATGTTGCTATGGTTTGGGATGGCAGCTGTTGAACCAGGGCCCAGGCCCTTAGTGAAGCTGCCCAGCGCAGCCGCTCTCACAGTTACCAGGTAGCTGCTTGATAAGCACTTTCTCGTCTCCTGATGTCTGTCCAGAACATTCAGCAGCATGTTTCTTGCCAGCTTTCTTGAACTCTTTTGTTCCTGGATGATGTATTCCTTTCTGTAAAAGACTTTAATTTGAAGAAAAGTCTTGGAAATACTTCCTTCCGACTGCTTCCCTGTACCTCTGCCCTTATATTCCCAGGAGACAGCCCTCGGCTCGTGGGTTTGTAGTTCTCACTTACTGTATTAGATGTCCTGTTGCCTTCTGATCAGCTTTCCGTTGCTGTCACTTGCTTGTCTTTCCTCTGAAATCTCTCCGCTCCCCAATCTTTTTCCCAGTGGAAGAGGAAATTAAACTATTTTCCGTAGTATGAGTAGTTGGGATTTCGGGTTTCTTGTAGACCTGCTGCATCTAACCTGAAGCTGAAAAGTTTGCTTGCTAATAATGAATTTTGGTTTAAAAGAAAAGAAAGAAAGAAAGAAAAAGCTACCTGGTGCCAGAGTCTGTCCTTTCCCCGCTGCGGGAGCCGGGCGCCGCTTCGCCCGGCCGCGGCTGCTCACGGGGGGCGGCGGCGCGGCGGCCCCGCTGACGGCGGCCCCGCTCTCCCCGCAGACAAGCAGATCGACCTGAGCACCGCGGACCTGCGCAAGCTGCGCGTCAAGGAGCTGCGGCGGATCCTCGACGACTGGGGCGAGACGTGCAAGGGCTGCGCCGAGAAGTCCGACTTCATCCGCAGGATCCACGAACTGATGCCCAAGTACGCGCCGCGGGCCGCCGGCGCCCGCGCCGACCTCTGAGGCGGGCGAGGGGGGGCGGGGCGGGGCGGGGGGGCGGCGCGCGCTGTACGGGACCTTCATTAAAGTGTAACGGTTGAACCGGGTGCTCGCGTGCCGTGTGACGTGTGTGCGGTCCGCGCGGCGCGCCCCGCCCCCGCCAGTGCTGCGGAGCCGCGCGCGCGCGCGCTTTGCCCGCCTCCTTTCCCCTCCCCGCTCCCTTCTCCTCCGGGCGAGCGGCGCCTCCTGGTTGGCGCCGCGGAGTCACGTGCGGCGGGCGGCTGCGTGCGTCACGCCGCCGTGTGGGAGCCGCTGCGCTCCTGACGCCGCCATGCGGCGGGACGCGGGGCGATGACGTAGAGCCCGCGCGGCGCGGCGGCCGGAGCCGCCTTCGTTCCCTTTTGTCCAAGATGGCGGCGGCCGCCGGAGGCGTCTCCTGAGCCGCGGGCCCCGGCGCCATGAAGCGGGGCAGCGAACGGGACTCCAGCCCGTCGGGGGCTGGGGGAGGCCGCGCCGCCGCCGCCAAGCGGCCCCGCGAGCGCG
>NW_028186474.1:213467-219619 GCF_003343005.1 Rhea americana | reverse complement strand
CGGGCGCTCGGCGTGCCCAAGGCCAAGGCCCTGCCGGGCGCCGTGGTGGCCCCTTCGCTGCTGCTGGCCGGGCCGCCGCCGGGCGCCGCGCCCTCGCTGCTCCTGGCGCCGCTGGGGGGCTCGGCGGGCCTGGCCGGGGAGCCGCCCGGCTCCTGTGAGTACAAGACGCTGCTGGTGAGCGGGCTGAGCGCGGCCCTGCCCGACCAGCTGCTGGAGGACGGCCTGTTCCGCCTCTTCCAGCGCTTCGCGGGGGGGGGCGCCGGGGACATCAGCGTCAAACTCTCCCACACGCCCGAGCTCGGCCGCGTCGCCTACGTCAACTTCCGACACCCCGGGGACGCCCGGGACGCCCGCCGGCACGCCCGGGCTCGGCAGCTGCTCCTCTACGATCGGCCGCTCAAGGTGGAGCCGGTGTATCTGCGCGGGGGCCGGAGGAGCCGCACGCCACCCCCCGCGCCCTCCCCGGAGCCCCTGGGCTACCTGCCGCCCATCCACAGCACCTACCAGTACAAACAGAGGTCGCTCTCTCCTGTCACCAGCCCCTTGCTGCGGGAGCCACGGCCGAGACACGCTCACGCTGCAGCCGCTGCCTTTGCTTTGGAAGCYGCTGCCATCGGACTCTCCCGGGAGCGGGAGAGGGCTCTGGATTACTACGGGCTGTATGACGAGCGCGGCCGACCCTACACGTACCCCATCGTGGCTGAGGAAGACTTGATGCCAGAGGATGACCAGAGAGCTACTCGGAACCTCTTCATTGGCAACTTGGACCACAACGTCTCGGAGGTGGAGCTGAGACGTGCCTTTGAGAAGTACGGCATCATCGAAGAAGTGGTGATCAAGCGCCCTGCCCGGGGCCAAGGTGGGGCTTACGCTTTCCTTAAGTTCCAAAACCTGGACATGGCACATCGGGCCAAGGTTGCTATGTCGGGCCGTGTGGTTGGCAGGAACCCTATCAAAATTGGCTATGGCAAAGCCAACCCTACTACCAGGCTGTGGGTGGGTGGTCTTGGTCCGAGTACTTCCTTGGCTGCCCTCGCTAGGGAGTTTGACCGCTTTGGCAGCATCAGGACTATTGACTATGTGAAGGGAGACAGCTTTGCTTATATCCAGTACGAAAGCTTGGATGCTGCCCAAGCTGCCTGTGCGCAGATGAGGGGCTTTCCTTTGGGTGGCCCGGAGAGGAGACTCCGAGTGGATTTTGCCAAAGCTGAAGAGACGAGATACCCGCAGCAGTACCAGCCTGCGCCTCTCCCCGTGCACTACGAGCTGCTGGCTGACGGGTATAGCAGACACCGAAGCCTAGAGCAAGACTTGAGGGTGCGAGATAGGACTCCTCCGCACCTCCTGTACTCGGACAGAGACAGGAGCTTTGCAGAGGCAGACTGGGCCAGCCCTGCCAAAAACGCTGAACGCAGAAACAACTTGGAAAGCTACAGCCGATCAGTGCGCAGCCGGAGCGGAGAGCGCTGGGGCAGCGACAGCGATCGTAACGTGCCCAAACCGTGGGAAGAAAGGCGGAAACGCCGGAGTCTTTCCAGCGATCGTGGGAGGACTACTCACTCGCCTTACGAGGACAGAAGCAGGACAAAGGCCAGTGGGCCAGCTTTAGACCGCAGCCCAGACAGGGTTCGCAAAGAGAATCACACTACAGAATCCGGAGCCGAGAAAGAGCAGAGTAACTCCCTTCAGAACAATCGTCATGCGACTGAGGAGAAACCCCATCGTGAAGCATCCGATGCTCCCCAGCCTAAAAAAAGGGACAGCGAACGCAATCATCGAACTGGCGAATCGGAATCAAAAACTCACGAGGAGCCAAAATCTGAGACCAAAAAGTTAAAGAATTTATCAGAATATGCCCAGACACTGCAGCTTGCTTGGAACGGGCTTCTTGTGCTAAAAAATAGCTGCTTCCCTACGTCTATGCACATCCTGGAAGGAGACCTGGGCGTCATCAACGGACTCCTCAAAGACCATTCGTCAGGCGGGAAGTTAACGCAGCTCAAAATTGCTCAGAGACTTCGGCTCGACCAGCCCAAGCTGGATGAAGTAACTCGCCGTATCAAACAAGGCAGCCCCAACGGCTACGCTGTGCTACTGGCCACCCAGTCCACCCCGGCAGGGGCAGGGGCCGAGGGGACCTTCCCTGTTGTAGAGCCTGGCTTGCAGCGACGGCTTCTCAGGAATCTGGTCTCCTACTTGAAACAGAAGCAGGCTGCTGGGGTTATCAGCCTGCCCGTGGGAGGGGCGAAGGGCAGAGACAGCACAGGCATGCTTTACGCCTTCCCTCCTTGTGAATTCTCTCAGCAGTACCTCCAGTCAGCACTAAGGACATTGGGGAAGTTAGAAGAAGAACATATGGTGATAGTTATAGTCAAAGACACTGCCTAGCCCACACTGTCTTTTCAAATTCATGTTTTCTTTGTGTGTCACACAACCCAGTTGTTTTTAAGGCCGATCATTTTGGTGGAGGCTCAAAACACCTCAGCCAAAATGGTAAGATTTTTAGTTTCTAATTAATTTTAATACCATTTAAATAGAGCCCATTTTATTCGTTTTTAATATGTGACACTGTCCGCTGTGTTCTGTATTTTTATTTTTTAACTGTATGAAAAGTTGTCAGTAAAGCCTTGTTCACTGATGGATTTCTAAACTTGTGCGGTATCCTAGTTCTTACGGCCCAGTAAGGGCGGGTTCCCTGTGCTTTCAAGAGCTGAAAGGTGACAGTCCCAACCCTTTTCAGGTTCTCAGCCCCAGCCGGCCTCGCACACCTCCTCAGCCTCTTTATGTGTGTCCTGCAAGGTGGGAGGGCGCGGGGGGGGTTCTTCTTCATCAGGTATGAGAGACTGAAAGGTTCGTCCCCTATATTTTGTCCTGTTTGCTTTTTTATTTCACAGATTGAGAGTYTCAGTGGATTCCTAGTCATTCTCTGTTTGAGGATAGAAGCTTCCAAGGAAGCCGGCTACCAGGGAAGCAAATCCCGGAGTGGGTTTTGTACACCTTTGACTGGAAAAAAAAAGAAAAGAAAAAAAAATTGTAGCTAACAATACTTGGAAGAGAAGTTCCCTACTGAGTAGTCAACTGTGTTCATTTCTGTGAAGTTCGAGCACACCTAGTGCATGTCTCAGTTAGAGCAGGTAGTTCTTGGGTTTTTTAAAAAAAAGAAAAAGGCTTGACATTCCTGGTCTTTGTAAAGTGGGAGGGTGGGGAAAAAATAAATCAAGCAGGAGAAAAAAATTGTAGGGGGAACCCTCTCGGGCCTGTATTAGATGTAGACAAGCAAATAAAGGGCACAAAGTTTTCAGTGAACTGTAGGTGTCCTTTTGATTGATTAGTYGATCATGTTGCACTATCTGAAATCCTTTATTGAAACATGAACTGCAAAAATCTTTTTGCTAAAGTTAAAACTTTGTTTGCAGGCGTATAAAAAGAGATGATAAAAAATGTGTGGCTGTCTGAAAACATGGTATGTTAACATGAGTAAATTGCCTGTGACTGTAGGAAACCCTGATGCTCTTACTGGAGATGACAAAATTTGAAATTTAAAAAAAAAATGGGATGGTTCCTTCACCTTTGCTCTCTGTGGTATTTTGTGAGTCGGTTGTTTAGGAGAGAAGCCAGGACATTTGCACTCTTGAGTTCTCAGTAACTTACAGATGTGGTAACTATTTCAAATTTGAGTTAAAATCCACGCTGTAGTTTTTTTGTTGTTGTTCTTGTTYGTTTCTTTCTTTTTTTAAATGCTGTCTGCAGATTTTTTTAGGGGGATTACAGAAGCGTGTTTGGTATTAAAAACACTAAATTTCAAAGTTTCTTTAAATTTGCAGGGGTTTTTTGTTTTTCTGTTTTGGTGGCAAGCAAGCGAGAGCAAGAGCCACTCTTGCTCCGRGTCCTGTGGCCGAGCAGACTCGCTTGCTGAAGGCTGCCCAAGGCCCTTTTGCACCCGTGCTCTCCGGTGTGATTGTTAGCGAAACCTGCGTAGCAGGGAGCATAACTCAGTCTAATGATGCTTTTGTTCCTTCTTTATGTTTTTATTTTTAATCCTGCATTTTCACAGTACGGACACCATCAGCTGATGATGTGCGAGCGGTTGCTTAATTTAATAATGTATTGATAATCAGCAAGTGTGGGTTGGTTCGGTTTTCCTAACATTTAATACTGTGATTATATTAAAGATAAACCTAATGAGTTAGCGCGATCGGGGCGGGGGGGTAGTATTTCACTTGATAATGCATCTTCTATACCCCCCCAAAAATGTAATTCTGTCTGTAAGGGCCCAAGGACAGCTACGAGGCCGCGGAGGGATTTGTCCCCGGGGTGCAGCGCAGYGATGCGGGAGCTGGGAGCAGCGGGGCCGGCGGCGCCGCGGGAGCGGAGGAGCCCCCGCTGCCAGCAGCCGGCACGCGGCTCTGCTCCCGCGGCGCGGCGCGGCGGGGTTCCCGCTCCCCGCGCCGTGGCTGCCGCTCGTGGGGGAGCCGGCCTGCCCCCGGTCCGAACGCGGTTACGGGGACGCCGCCCTCGAACCTTGTGACCGAGTCCCCTCATGCTGTTGTAACGTAGACAGTGCCAAATGTCAACGACTGTAACCGTTAAGTGTTATCTGAAACCAAGTGCTATTAAATACCCCTTATGGCCAGAGTCATAGAGTGGTTAGAGCTTTTTGTCAGAGGGTCTCCGACGCGGTGAAGCTGTCCCGTCAGGCTGAGGCGGCGTGCGTGGTGCTGTAGCGACAGGCGCCCGGCTGGCCTCTCGCTGGTGCTGCTTCAGCTGTATTTCACATGGTGCGGCAGTGGTTTTGCGTGTGCATATGCGTGCGCGTGTGTGTTACGGTGTTAGAGCGCGAGAAATGAGAAGATGGGGGAAAAGATTTTTTTTTTAAAAAAGGACAAAAGCTGCAACTACCTGATGCAACAGCCAGGAAAATCATTAGCGTGCTCCAATCTGCCACTTTGCTTATGAGTCGAGTAAATACAAACGTAGAGGATTTTTTTAGAAGGCAAGACCAGTCAGGCTTGGGGTCAGGTATGCTGGTGAAGTGGGGGGGATTTCTGTTCCGGTGAGGTAGCTGGACGCTGCGACACCCTCCACATCACCCAGCCCCAGGTGCTTAGCAGGGGCCTGGAGCCCTGGCCCCAACCCAGCCCCTCACCCAGGCACCAGGCCGCTTCAGTGGCATCAGTCTTGAAAAAGCACAGAAAAGTCACAGCCACCTAAGGCTGTGCTTACAGCTCAGCTGCCTGGTACTGCCGGAGGATGGGGGGGGGGGGTTCTTTGTTGCGGTGATGAGGGAGGGTACGGTGGTGGTGGGGTGTTAATGATCCAGCCCCATAGAGCTGTGGCACTAAGTAGTCACGGTGTGAGATCTGAAACCCAACGTGGGGCTGGAGGACGCGGTGGGCCGGGATGATCGGGTTTAGCCGTTTTGTTTCGAGGCAGCTTTGCACCTTTGCTTACAAAGCCTCTCCCGCCCCAGGTGTCAGCTGAAGGGTGGACAAGAGGGCTGGCTAGAGGCAAGCCCAGCTGAGGATCTTGTCTCACCACTGTTGCTGCCCTTAGCYCATATGCAGCAGCACAACAGCCCTTGAGGTCTCCACCCTGCTCTCCAAACCACGGCCTAGAGCTTTATTTTTTGGAGCACCGCGCTGCAGGGACGTGCACACGGCTCCCCAGTGCGCTGGCACGACCTTTGCAGAGAGCTGGGAAGTAGCTGGGACCGTACAGCTGTGGTGAAGGGCGTCAAGTGGGGCCGAGCAGTCACTCTTGGCCGGGTAACTGCAGGCACGCGCCAGGGTGAGGAGGAACAGACAGGCCAGCCTCGTGGGAGCAACCACGGCCTCGTCCCTGCAAAGCGCCCCCGCGTCCGGCRGCTGGAAGGGCTGCAGGGGGGAACCACCACCACTGAACTGCAGCGCACGGGCGCAGCGAGGAGGCGGCACGAGCCCTTTCGGCAGGCTCCAGCCTGCGACTCTCCTAAAAGCACTGCGTGGTTCAGGGAGAAGGCGGGACCTAAGACGAACATTTTTGCTCTTAAATAAATATGCTCAATTGTGATGCCAGGGGGACAAGATGATTTTCAAGAATACTCATCCTGAGCAGTCCCAGAATTACGGTCTGACCGCAAAAAAAAAAAAAAAAAAAAAAGCAAACCCAAACCC
>NW_028186474.1:211999-213348 GCF_003343005.1 Rhea americana | reverse complement strand
ATTGTAGTCCCCCCGTTTCCCAGCCTGCCTAAATGCACGGCTGCCGGGCAGCGTGTTTTAACCTCTGCATCCTTGCCGTAAGCAAACGGCCCCGGCTGAGTCTGCCTGAGACAGGCAKAGGGGGCTGCCGCAGCCGGGCCCTGCCGCCTTGGCTGCCGCTGCTCGGGCCCCGAGCACGTTCCCTTTGGCCCTATTTAATCAAAGTGGMCCAGTTTCAAGTCAAATTATAAATAGGAGTTTTCCATTCTAGATGTTTTGTTTCTGTCTCWTAAAACCAGGCGGTAAATTCTCTCCAAGATAGCCAGGCCCAAAACAGCAACAGATGTGRCCGATCACAGCTGTGGGGGACTGCCAGAACGAGCTACGAACATCTGGCCCAGCATCCCGCCTCGGTTGTTAGTCAATGAGTACGTTCCTCACATTTTTTTCCTTTCTGCCGGAGCAGCATAATTGCTAAAGTAAGGTGTATTTTGGTAAGGCACAGGCTGCCTTCCACAGCTCTTTTTTCCCCCCCCTCGACACATACCTGATTTTCAATCCACTCATTTGATCAGCATGTTGCTCCAGCTGCTGGTCTTAAATGCTGCAGTAATGGCAACTTGTTCAACTTAATCAACTCTGCAGGGGTACAATGAGCCACTAAAAGGTGCAGCTGAGCCTTTTCTTTAAATTATTAGCAAGTAGCTCTGAGTAAGCATGTTCAGTAGATGCCATGTYGGAGGGAAGAAAAGCTCTCCCATGTATTGGTTTAAAAAAGGAAACAAAACACACACTTAACTGCATTTTCCCCCCACTCCTTTTAACAGCACGGCCTCTTGTCACCTACAAAGCCGAGCACCTCGTTTGCCGTCTGCTGGGACAGGCACCGCACGTAAACGCCAACCCGCACGTGGATGAGGAGGTCCAGTACGCGCTCCCGCGTCCCGGCGCACGGCAGCGAGCTTCCCCTGCTGCTCACCGCACTTCCCGCAACCGAACCGCAGCRGAGAGTCTGGTGCATCTTTAAACAAAAGAGAAAAATGTAATAATAACAATAAAAAAATCACAGCCTGGCAGTAGCAGCGCCGAGTTGATCCCCAGGAGGCCCCGTGGGCRGCTCGCGTTTGCCCACTCTGAAATCTGCCCCCTTTTGCCCTTCCTCGCTCAGCGGAGCCGGGCCGCTGCGCCGAGCCACCGCTCCCGCGTGCGGGGCGCCGAGGGGCGCGCRGCTACCGTTCACAGCCATAAACAGAGACAGCGCTTGGATTTAATTTTTTAATAAATACACTTTACATTAAAGAAAAAAAAAAAGGCCTTCAATTTGCAGTTTCCACACAGAGGGCAAAAGGAAGAAGGAAAAAAAAAAAAAA
>NW_028186474.1:156953-211290 GCF_003343005.1 Rhea americana | reverse complement strand
TGAGCCTCAAATTGACTCAAATCAACACAGCGGATGTTGTGGAGTTCCCCAGGAGGAAAGGGGTTGGGGTGCTCAGAATCCATTTCCGATTTGGTCTCCGGTCTCCTGCTGGGAAGGGAGCGCCTCCTCCTGCCAACACCCTGCCTGGCCGCTGCTCCTCACTCGTTCAACGACAAGATTATGTCGTCCTCCAAGTCGGAGTTATCCGAGCTGTCAGCTGAAAAGGAGACCCGGAGGTTATGCTTGGTGTATGAAAGGAGGCAGCTGTCAGGGCTGCAATGCAACGCAGCTCACTCACAGCTCTAAGAGGTGCCCACCACCTGCTTGAGACCAGCAGCTCCTCGGCCACGGCAGAGGCAGCTAGCACCATCAGTGCGGTTCAGATTAAATCAAAAGCGGTTAGTAAATCCACACCGAAGTTTTCTCCCCAGTTAAAACACATGGTCAAGAAGACTGGAGCAGCTTTAGCAAGCACCGTTCCCATTAGCTGGCAGTGGTTTCCCATGACAAGATGAGGGGAAGGACACCAGTAGCAAGTTACATAGGGAACTGTTGTGCACAGCTGTGCACTTCTAAATGCAAAAGCTCTTCATGCTGCAGGGGCAGGACAGTGCCGGCTGTCATTCCTCATGGCAAGCTTGACAGTTCCTCCAACCTGACGCAGTGAAATACGGCCTCTGTATAAYGTATGCGGGGCTAATTCATCAGGCAGCAAGGTGGCCCCAGACCTTCCCAGTATTAGTTTCCCACTGGCCTGTCACTCCCCTGCAGACAGCACAGTGGGAGACATCCCCACCGAGGGGGAAGCAACCCATGTGTTCACAACCAGCACCTTCCTCTAGCAACCCAGAGGTTCCTGTAGTAAATTTAATTATGTGGCATTCATTAAAKGTGACCTGCAGCCTCTTTGTGAAAACTGGGCTTCTCCTGGTTTTCTCCTTTGCRATACAGAATGCAGCCGTGAAAGGATTTGCCAGATGTAGTCACACACACACGTGCACGCACACACTTGCTTTTTAACTTAAACCAGAAAATCTCTCCTCCCTCAGCTGTGCAAGAGGGAGGTGGTAGCAGCTCTGACAGCAAGGTCTCCTGCCTTACCTTTGGTTACGATGGCTCTTTTTCTGAAGGATATTCATTGGATGCTGCAGTTAACTAGGTGTTAAAAATAGTTAAGATAAAAAAAAAAAAAAGAAGAAGAAACACAGACAAGACTTCCTCTCAGCCATCTCAGATATACTGCATCTCTAAAGTGCCTGTCAAAGTAAGGCCTTCTGAAAGGTTCACCCCCTTCTCAAATGCTTTCCTTAAAAAAAAAAAAAAAAAAAAAAAAAAAAAAAAAAAAAACACAGGCAAGCAGCAGAGGGCACAAACCCGTTCCCCCCACTCCCTTGGCATCCCTCTAATGCAAAGAGGGAAATGGAATGCCAAAGTGAGCTTGAGACGGGCTTATCCGACACGAGCAATCTGCRGAGGCAGCTAAGTGTGAGCGTGTCCTACACGCTCCACTCCTTGCAGGCCTGCTGGAGCTCTTGGAGGAAGCCTGTTCTTTTGTTGGTAGGTCATTTGGAAGCCAGTGATCTCTGGTACCGATCCACCTAGGGTTTGCACCAGTTCTCCGATGCACCCACTTCTAGAGCCAGACTGGTTCAAGAGTCTGGTATTTCCTCATGGAGAACAAGCACCGGAGGAGCAACTGCTGCCCAACTGCTTCAGGAGGTATGAGACCGTCCTGGAGCCAGTGCTCTTTAGACGCTGGGCAAGGAACGGCAGCTGCTGCAGCAGCACCTTGAGAACACTCCTCCCCCTGTGGCCAGCGGCCTTTCCACTCCGGCCACTGCTTCACGCTCCAGTCTCACCTTCCATCATCTTAAGCCTAAACTGAGGGATATCAGTGCTCCCAGAGCAGCTACAGGAATGCAAGGGGAGCTGAAAAACAGCAGCCAGTGCTGCAGCAGCTAGGCTCACACAGGAGGAGGGGAGGAAGCACAAGGGAGAAAAAACAATCCAGAAGCTCTGAAGAGAAAGAGCAGCAGAAAAAAAAATATCTCTAACACTGGAGGATAGCTTTGAATAGGGAAATTCTCACTTCTCATGCTCCAGACTGCAATTATAGCTGCTTGWCAGAAGCTTAYACACTTGCCTGAAAGTTGTCATTGTCTTTAAAAAAGAAAAACTCAGCAAACAAGAGCGCGCAACACCGCTGCAAGCCACAAAGCATCAGCAAGAGGTGCTTTAGGGCATCATCCCAGGTCCCTGAATACAGTGTAGTTCCAGGGCGGGTTCTCTCCCGGACTCAGGTGAGTACTCCATACGTTTCTTCCAGTACTTCCCCTGTGTATTTCACAGGAACACCCACTGACCCAGGAACGAGCTCGTGGAAGATCTGCACAGTGCACAGAGTGCCTGGACAAGACAGACACAGATCTACCCTCCCCAACATGCTGACAAGGGAGGTAAATTCATACTTAAGATTTTTTTCATGTATTGCTCCTGAAGAGGAAACAAAACCTCTTAGAAAGCATGAGGACCCAAAGCCACTCATTTCCCTCTTTCAACTGTTCTTTGAACTATTTTTGCTCTCAAGCTCATCCACTGCATCTTACAGAGGTTCAAGCAAAACACACTGAGAAGAGGAAGAGTTTCATATTCATCGCCACGCCTCAGGTCTGTGCTTTGTAAAAGTGTCTTGGTCATCTGTGCCCTTACAGCTTCTAATTCAGGGCTGCAGCAGCAGCAAAGAAAGAAGTTATAATCATTCTTGCTGAGCGAGAAACAAAAGCAAGCCAGATGAAGCTGAGGTTACAGAGAGGAAAGCCGCAGAAGCCCCCTACTCAAATCATGTGCAGGGGCTGGGCATACATAAGCCTGGCAGAGCTGCATTCTCTGCTTTTAARGTCCCCCAAATTCTGCCAAGCAACCTCACAATCAGAGGATGGTTTGGCTGCAGCTCCCCAGAGATATCGGATCAGAAGTTCTGATCTTGTGGTTCTGTCCATGAAAGGTGTACAGATGTGGCCATTTGACAAGCAGCAGTGCTTTGCTGAGCACACTTGAAGTAACTATAAATRTGATGTAGCCTCCAGTTTTATTACCAGAAGGGTTATTAAAATTACTGGCCTGAACTTCCACTCTGTTCTACCCATGGACAATTCAAGTTCCAACACTCTGGGAGCTCTCTTTCAACARCTCTGGCCCTGCACCCTCTGAGGAAACACAACTGAAGTTGTGTCAGGAAGGACTCCGCCAGCCTACTGGGACCGGCAAAAAATCTCGTTAAAAACCAATTTACTTCCTCCTCTCACAATATATAACCCCAAACATTGAAGTGCAATGCACTATCAAGGAATTAGAGCCATGAGTGTGTCATATGTAGTCTCAAATAACGTATCTACCTCCTTCAAGAGGGTAAGAGACTGTCTGACCTACAGAAAATTTTCCCTACAGGGAAATAAAAAAAAAATAATAATAATAATAAAAAAAAAAGACTTGGCCAAACATACTCAAAAATGGTGTCGCAGAAAATGGAACAGAATCTCACGTCAAAGTCCTAAGACTGATGCTACCTTACCTTTTCTTTCTAGTGAAGCCTTTTTCCAAATTGAATTGCTGGACAAAGAGTTTGGACTTTTCTCCATTTTTTTTAAACACACACACACACACACACTCTTCAACTTTTCAAGCCTCTGGGTCTCTGAATCGTGGAATGTGAGAAATTTTTTTTTCAACCTTATCCCCAAAAGTTATGTGAGCATCAGAACAGTACAGCAAAAAGAAAGTAAAGTTAGAAATGCCACATGGGCTTTGCATTTTAAGCAACTGAAAAAGGAGAAAGAATGGCACCAAGGAAAACAAAAGGCTCCTCTGTCCTTAAAGGTATAAATAAGACAGAGAAGAGAGGAGAAGCAAGTTTAACCAGTGTGCCCTTAAAGAGCAGCGCAGGCAAGCATTCAGACAAGCCTTTTTCACCTGGAGTTTTCAGAGCCTGCCTTTAAGTTCTCACACATGCATCTGGGAGCACTTGACGAAAAGAGGTTATCTGCCTTTCCAGAACTCACTGAAGTTTTTTCTCAGATCAGAGCTGTTTTTACCAATAGACTATTCTAAGACACAACGAGGGAATAACCATGAGAATTTGTACCTTTTATACCAGGGAGGAGGGAATGTCGTCTATGTCAAGCCAGGAAAGACTTACATGCTGCACATTTGTCAGGACATTACATAGAGGACAAGGTCACCTCCAGTCACCAAGCTGGGCATACATACTTACTGTCTCCAAGAATSAGCTCTACTTCCTCATCAGCATCAGAATCTTCATCTTCACCCTCATCTCCCTCTTCCAGAAGGTTGGCAAGCTCCTCATCGTCAGAGGGAGAAAAATCATTTTCTCCATCCTCACCAGCGTTCTCATTGTTCTCATCCTCCTCTAGCTCAGCTTCCAGTAGCTGGTCTGTATCTAGTTCATCAAGGTCATCTGTATCATCATCATCTTCATCATCATCCTCTTCCTCTTGCTCTTCTTCCTCCTACAGAGACAACACAAATAGTCCATTGTGGACATGAAAACAAATGCAAATGGAATAAGGATAATCGAAGAAAGACGACCAATAGTTTTTGCTTTTCCCCACACCCACATCACCTATTTTTGTATTGTTACGATTTCCCTCCACACCTATAGAACACGATGTATGCTGGATTCATTTGCAGGTCTGTAGAGCCTTATTTGCACAAAGCAGGTGTAATAGAGATACCATTAGTCCAAGCTCCCTTCCTAGCCATGAACAAATGACACCAAAATCTGATTTTGAAAAGGACATGCCATAAGGCCCTGTAATCCACAGCTCTGTTGCCAGTCTTGTATGAACTGCTTCTGTTTCAGCTGTATCAAAACTTCCATTTCACATCAAATAGCATGTAGCATGGATGTTCCGTCTCTCGGTCATTCCTGACTTAAATGAGAAATGAGATGCAGGGAAAGATGCTGTTTATGACAGTCTCCCACAATATCTTCATAGGGAATTTGACAAATTATGGGCTAGATGAGCAAGGAGATGGATTAATAACTGGCTGAATGGCAGAGCTCAGAGGGTTGTGATCACTGGCACAAAGCCTAGATGAAGAGAGAGCTAGCAGTGTCCCCCAGGGRTCAATTCTGGTTCCAGTCCTGTTCAACTTTTTTTTTATTAATGATTTGGATGATGAGACAGAATGCACCCTCAGCAAGTTCGATGATGATATAAAACTGGGAGGAATGGCTGATACACCAGAGGGCTTTGCTGCCATTCAGAGGGACCTCAGTAGACTAGGGAAATGGGCAGTAAGGAACCTCATGAAGTTCAATAAAGGGAAGTGCAAAGGAGGAGCAACCCCATGCAGCAGTACAGGCTGGGGGTTGATCTACTGTAAAACAGCTCTGCAGAGAAGAACCTGGGAGCCCTGGTGGACAAGTTGACCATGAACCAGCAATGCACCTTTGCTCCAAAGAAGGCCAACGGCCTCCTGAGGTGCATTAGGAAGGGCGATGCCAGCAGGTCGAGGGAGGTGAGCCATCCCCTCTACTCAGCCTTGGTGAGGCTGCATCTGGAGTGCTGGGTCCAGTTTTGGGCTCCTCAGGACAAGAGARACATGGAGCTGCTGGAGCAAGTCCAGTAAAAGGCCATTAAGATGACAAAGGAACTGGAGCATCTCTCATACGAGGAAAGGCTGAGAAGCTGGACCTGTTCAGCTTGGAGAAGAGAAGACTGGGGGGGGGTGTGTGTGTGTGATCTTATCCATGTGTACAAATAGCTGAAGAGAAGATTTAAAGAGGATGGGGCCAGGCTCTTTTCAGTGGTGCCCAGCAACAAGACGAGAGGCAATGGGCACAAACTGAAACAGAAGTTCAGTCTGAACAGAAGGAAAAACTTTTTGACTGTGAGGGTACTTGAGCACTGGAACAAGTTGCTCAGAGAGGGTGTGGACTCTCTATACTTGGAAATATTCAAAAACTGTCTGGAGAGGGTCCTAGGCAAAGTATCGAGCAGACCCTGCTTCAGCAGAGGGGTTGGACTAGATGATCTCTAAAGGTCCCTCTTACCTCAATTATCCTGTGATTCCTCTATCAATCCATGAAAAACTAAGCTTAGATGATAGAACTCAGCAATCTCATCTTTGACATTCACCTGTGTCTTTGTTTTCCCTACTATCAAACCATAAGAATTTGCATTCATTAAGTCAATTCAATGTCTKATTTTATAGATCAATTCCAGAAGTCCTGTCTAGCAGAAGAGACTGAATACAAAGTGTTGTTACAAACCAATCATTCTCCCAGGCAAATTGGAGGCCAAAAGTGCCATCACAAACCAAGCTGCAGGAAATCCTAAGAATCAAAGAGCCCTGCCAATATTCCTGCCTATCTCTTCACAGTCACACCCTTTTACTCCAGCCAAATGCTCTCATGTGGCAGGAAGACAGCTCTCAAGACATTCAGCCTTAATTGCCTCGTTATCTGAGGAGGGAAAACATTTTGCAAAATTATGAAGCAGTTAGGATAGATATCTAATAACTCCACTAGAAGGTTTAGAATGGCCTTCAAGCTTGCTACRCTCTTACACCGTGTGGTTTAAACCGCTACATTTTCAGGTCTGTASGGAGAGAAGAACAAAGCACATTCATTCTCCCTAGCCCACTTTTATTTGTAAATGTTAAAAAAATAATTAAAAAAGCGCACATTCAACATTTGTCATAGGCAAAAGCAGCAAGAACATGCCAAAAAGCCTGGACAAGTTCTATTGTTCTATTGCACTTAGGAAAGGCTGCCAAGCCTCCTCTACTGACCAGAAGTGCCTGCATTATTTAAAATCAAAATCAGTAAAGCATTAGTTTGCTACACAGACGTCTTTCTGAATAAGTCTGTTTTAAATATAAAGTTAAAACAACCTGTATTAAGGCCTAAGCTGATTTTAATCAATTACAAACTTTTTGTTCAAATACTGAGTCAGAGTCCTCAAAGGAAAGGACACTGCTTTTTGCATTGTATACACAGAGAGAGGAAATAACTTTTACCTGTAGTTCAATATTGTAAACAGCAGTGCCATATTGTGTAATATTTTCTTCCTTTCCAATGAACCACTTAAAACAAAYAAACTTCTGTTGTTGTTAAGTGTAAAGGCTTTTGTCTTAGCAACTTTTGCTTTTGTTCTATGCAGTATCAGCAGACAGACCAGTGTCTTAAATTTTTATTATTCTGTTCAGAACTGAGAACCTGATTAAAAACTGAAAAGGCAGGAGAGTTTATTTTCCTTTTTAAGTCTCTAAACAACCTGGAAACTAGAAAGGAAGTGATCAATATACACAAAGAACGTGGAAAAAAGAAAGCCAAATTTTACAGTGTCTAGAAAGGCAGAGACAACTGCAGACTTTTTCCTAAAGTTCATGATCTGGGAAAATCATTAAGAGTTCAGGTAATTCAAACTTAAACAATTCCAAAATGAGTCAGGTACTTACTTTGCTTCCACATCTGTGGGATTTCCAAAACCACTTTTCCAAGCCTCTAGTCCATAATGACTTAAAATTACGTCAGAACGACATTACTAAATTGATTCTGTTTCATATTTAATGTATTCATCACAAATTGAAATAATGTTTTACTAACACTTTTATTCAAGCTTTAGGCAAGCCACACGTAGCAGTACCACATCCTTCAAATACGGGATGAAATTAAATGCATTTGACATCTTTGTATGAAGATACCTTCTGGCTGACAAAATTGAGAAGCAAGTTACACAGAAAGGGCATATTTAGCTGGAAATTAACTTTGAAGGAATATATCAACCAGCAAGCAAAAATCTTTCATGAAAACACAAACAGAAACATATCAGAGAACCAAAATGATGTTTTTTCCTTTCCAGTTTAAATTACTTGATTTGAAACATTTGATTAAAACCAATCCACACTCTTTCACATTCATTTAAAAACCTGAGAATGGTAAGATGAGATCTAAATGATACCTGTTCTCGGTAAAGCAGAAGAGAAAATCATGTGAAAACCATGCTACAAGGAGTTGCACGTGCATGCGAGAGCGCACACCCAGCAGAGTCTTAGTGAACTGAGTGACCCAGACCACAGTCAAAGAGGAGTGATCTCAATATCTCAATTATCGAGAAACCCATACCTTGTCTTTTTTTTTTTTTTTTTTTAATACAGAACACAAATAGGAACCCAGAAACTGTGGTACTTCTGCTAAGTAACAGGCAAATTAATTTTGCATTAGTTTCTGAACGCTCTCCAAACACAAACTGCTGCAGACACACTGCAATAGGCCAGTCTAGAAACACAAGACTTGCACACGCGTGGCGAGATGTTCCTCAAGAAACTAAATCAAGCTTCTGCACCCCCTCCTCCYCGAACAAAGCTGTAGGACAGAGACGTGAAATACTTCACTTTTTATTTCCCCAGTTCTGACTCTATCACCTCTAAATGGTCTCCAGTCCGCTAATTGATATCTAGTCCGTATCCTCATCAGATGCCAGAGCGGTCTCATGTAGGGGATCTGCATACATATCAAAAATGGCACATCTTCCCCGGGGATAGGGATAGCACACATAATGGGAAAAAGCAGCAAAATAAACCCTTGTGCAACATCACAAAGGAATATGGACAGAAAAATTATTCCAAATCGTATCTGGATGCTGACGGACAAACCTGCAAAGCAGGCTCTCACCTAACCCAGCAGCAGTCCCCAAGAGCTTTGGTCAAATATTACGGTCAATGACACAAGTGCCGMTAGGAAATAAAAGCAAGAATCAGCATGCAAAATTATACAAACAAGCATGCACCTGTGCATACCTTTATTATTGGAATAAACCGATCCACAGAAACTGCTGACTAGCATACTCCATATTACTTAACAAAAAAAGAAACAAACACAAGGAACTTGGTTTAGCCCTCGCTTTAATTCCTTCAGATGTGCAAAGCTATTCTTTTATTTGAGTTCTCTTTGTAAAAGCTGCTGAGAGCTTGAATTGTTCATGGAGTCCCCACATTCCTTCTCTGCTTCTTTAGAGAATACTCTTTCTCTTCCCTCTCTGACAACAACCGCTTTACAGGCGCCAGTTATCTCTACCGATGGTAGAAGGGTAGTACTGAAGCATCACAAACTGACCATCACATAACCTTCCCTCTATCAGCACTGACTCACTGCCTGAGATTGCTCTGGCCCTCCAGCCAGGTGAACTACTATTACAGTACAGCCCTACTGAAAACTCTACGGTCTTAAGTAATTCATGACAAATTAGTAACAATTCCACCCTTTAAGAAGAACAAGCAGCTCTCAAAGGGATGTAGTGGAGCCCAGCTTTCCAATTAAGGGTGCTGCATTGCTATCTGTGCTAGTCATACACAGCTTCAGGCACACGAATTACCAGTACAATAGTCTACGGATTAATTTACGGGAGCTTTACTTTGATGTTTAGCTGCTAAGCCTGGGATAGTTTAAGTGCACACTCACTAATCCCGAACTAGACTAAGCATCTTCGATATTTCTGAAAACGCTGCCCTACAGGATTTTGCCACTACGCTCCTGTTTTAAAGAATGGTAAATACTGCACGTGTGTCCACGCACCTGTCAGTAACCAGAACAGAACCCCCCAAACTCCAATCCTAACACTGCARCTAATCATTATGACTTAATTCACTTACTAATTTCAGAAAAGGTTATATTTACAAATACTAAGGGTTTTCAAGTGTTGTCTTCACAGCATTGTACCCAGGTAGCTCTTCAGCATTCCTAGCATATACCAATRTCAGCACATACAAGCTGCAATGAAAATTCATTAGAGTACCTGCATAACTGATGGCCAACTCTTCTGCTCTTCACCAAAYAGAGGACAGCAATTTCAATCAAGGAACTCTAATCTAGGAAATACCTACCTCATTCCACATACAAAACAGCTTTTGAGCCCCGCTTCACAGCAGGAATATTTGCAGTGCTGACTTCACCCCACTTAAAACAAAAAGACTGCAAAATAAGGCAATAAACACAGACAAGGCTGACAATGTAAAGCGAACAAAAGAACAAAACAAATCCCTAGCTATAATTATTATTAAATAATATACTACTAAGGGGAGGATAAAGAAGGCAGCTGCTACTTTGCTAAAGAACAGCTATCCATAGATGTAAGTAGCATGTCCACATAGGGACAGGCCCCAGGTTAACTTAAAAATTATTYGATTGAACTAATAAGTTAATCTGGGGGTGAAGGGGGAACAACCACATTAAGACTATCCAGACACAGGATTTGTACCAGTTTAACTCAGTTAAAACAAAAGTCCTAACAACATTARTTTGTTGTAGAATACATAATATATAGCATTATCAGTTTTACATTTTAGACAGGTATAAAAGATGCAGGAATCATCAGCTCTTCTAAGACAGACCGCAAAACGGGACATTTAAGTGTCATACATCTTAGAGAATGCTCCCAACACACTCTAACGCAAAATTSACTAGCTCACCTACACTGTAACAAACATACAATTTCAACATACAGTCTAGATTTTGTCTATGCCCTTAGACCTACTGTGAGGAGGATTAGGAGGGCAAAAAACGATTCACATCAGCTTTTCAACATGCCTGCATATAGCTGGATTTACATGGAAAGAAGTAGTACAAGAAAAGTTGGACACCTAATTTACAATATCAGAAGCCTTGATTACACAGCAAAGGATGTCAACATTATCTCAGAACAAATTACTACCAGTTTGCTATCTTACGTAAAGATTCAGAAAGCCAAGCAGATTTGGCTCAGTCGGTTTATTGTTTATAACTACAAAAGAAGAAAAACATAAACATCCTCTAAAGGAATGACATATATGAGGATGGCAACATTGTAACAAAAGAAGTTTGACCTAATTCTTCATGTTGCCAGCATTTGTATCCTGTTCACAGCTCAGTAAACACACTTTGCTCTGGTTCAAGCTTTATGTTCATTCTTCCATCTTGTTCTTTGATACAAGTTTGCATGCACTTCAACATTAYAGATTTTCTTACTGTTCTCTTTTACCTACTCATTTTGCATGTACAAAATTCATTAAATTTCTCTTTTTGGTTAGTATGAGGTTTTGATACTAAACATCTGCATCAGTGTTCTCTTATTAAAACAGTCAAAGGCTCAGTTACTTATTAGTGTTCATCTCTTAACAAGACATTCAGAGGCTCAGCAAACTTCAATCGCTTTCACTTACTTACTCCACCTCTGATGCAAAATGTGTTAAGACAGCATATTGACTGATTTTAGCATACTCCTGCACTGTATAGTAATTTTAACACTGCATCAGTATACGTACAAACTGCTCCCTACAAGTACCACTTACAGCACTGCACATCAATARAACAAAACACTTCAGATGCTGCAACCTCTGGCTAACAGGAAAAGCAAAGACACTTCAAAAATATTTTTTGTATATGTGGACCAAATAGACTGTTGCACCAGTAGAAAAGGGTCAGCAAACTTCCCCAGGTAAGCAAACCCGACATAAAAAAGCTTCTGAAAGCTTTCGATTGTTCAATGCTCTTCTTACTGCTTCCTCCAGTGAAGAAAATTCTCCAATGGAGGATGAACACCCAGAAAAATCAGCATCTCTAGATACAGAGAATACTAAGAAAACAAGTTTTTGAATTTTCTGAGAAAGTTGCTTTCTAAAAGGTACACAACCGCCTTCATATAGCAGCTGATTCTGTACTACTRGTGACTGAGGAAAAACTATTTCTACTCAATATATGTAACATCACCTTCAGATCGCAACATATTTCAAACTCATCTCACATGTGCCTGGATTTGCTGAACTATAGCTGATTAGAATTTCCTCTTCCTTGAGCTGATACAATACATGCAGTAAGACAGAACTGAAAAAGTACCATCCAGCAGAAATGTAAAAGAATTTTTCTTCAGATCATCTGAGGATACCCCGACTCTGCAGGCAATACTTGTCCTGACAGGATACCAGACAAAACTGTCCTTTTTTATAAGCAACTTTGGAGAAGACAGCATAAACAGAAGGTTGAATCCAGGCAAAGTTTGCTTAAATWACTTCTTAAAGCTGCATGAACCCGTATCCCTTAAAAGACTATTTCCACAWGCCAGACCAAAGCTTCACACAATGTAAATCTGCACTGGTTGGTGATATCAGTGAATCTCTTGCTGATTAGCTCCAGACATGGCCTGAAGAAACAGCTCTCACAAAATCAAGTATACAGAGTGTTATCTTATTCAAATTGCATCATATATCTCTGTAATAGGAGCTGCTTTAATGAATGAGGCACTACTTTRCCTTTCTTGAATCCAAAGAGTTTTTTTTTTTTTTTCAAATGAAAAAAACCTTGAGAATTGAGACTACTCAACTGAATATTACAAAATTTCTCAAAATCACAACTAGACTGTCTGTCGGTTGCCAAAAGATGATCCCACAGGTCTTTCCTGATGTTGATATTACCAGGTTTAGAACTCTTAATTCAGTGTCAAGATTTACAGGTCATTAATTTTTGTTTAATCATCTGCTACGGTTTCAGCTGTTACCAAAAGCTTCATCCATTCGTCTAGTATTTCATTTACTTTTTCTTTCCTCTGCTAGGAGTTGATTCAAAGTCCAAAACAAATATTTATTATGTTTCTAGTTCTCTGCCCAGCTTCCTCTGTTCCCGCTGTCAGTACTGCTCAGCCATCACCTCATGGCTGCTCCTTCCCYAGTCCCATGCTGGCCTCTGGCACCGCTCTTAAGTCAACCTCTCACCAGCAGATGCTTTCTAGCAACACAGTCCCTTCTCTGAAAGCACGTTCCCTACCGGTCCCCTCAAGTGATGCACCTCTCAGTTTGAATCCCACTATATTATACTACTCTGCTCTAACTACTGCTATTTTAGTCTATGAGGCCTCCTTTTCTCTACCTGCAAAATGGTTAATTAAACGTCAGTAAAATTTTCCCCCACTTYCTGAAGTCTTCTAACTCGTATTTAATTCACTTCTGGCTATTTGTAGCTCTCCAAGSCTAATGCTAGTCAACAGCTGCCCTATACACTAACACTTCTGAAGAATCTCTGCTTCTCTTTTCTTTCTCTAGTTTTGGGGGTTTTTGTTTGTTTGTTTTTGGTAAAGAAATTCATATTTCCCAGAGTCTCGTTACTTTGGTCAATGTATTCACTTTGGCATATGGCATCCTAGTATTCTACTTTTTCCTCTCTTGCCTCCTCCTCTCTCACAGGCAAAAAGCAAACTCATTTTTAGTAAACTGGTCTCTTCCAAAGGAAGACTATTATTTTAATTGCTACCTCTTTTCCAACAGGGGAAAGGGTTTTACTTTCATAAAAAGAATGTGTGGTTGTTCTTCAGATACCAGCTTACCAAAGAACATTTTTTTACTTCAGAGGAGCAAGTCTCTCCCTCTTCCAGTAATTTATCTTTCTCCATAGACAATTCTTGTCTTATCTTCTGAAAATTCCTCCCTTTGCTTCCAAAGCAGCATCTGTGTAGCACATTAGTAGCTTCTGATCCTTTGCTACGCAATTCTCAGGAGAGACAATGTCTGGTTTTTAGTCATTCAGAGTTTTTATCCCATTTCCTCCTCCACCCACTTCTTAACACTCCCTTAACAATGGGCAGTGGAAAAAGCTTAAAAATAGCCAACTGTCCTTCTAGGGGGTCAAACGCATACAGAATGTTGTGTCCTGAATTACCTAGTCCCTTCTCCTTCCCCTCAGCCAGCAAGTCCATGCTCACTTCCCACTATCATTCAACTGAATTCATTCCAGGTATCAGAATCTTTCTTGCCACAAGGCTGCACCTACCTTCTTAACTGCTTTAGTGTTAGAATTTCTAAATCTTCACAGGCATGAGGTCACAGAGCTAAAAACGTAGAAGTCTAGCAATGTGCAGAAGTTAGTACAAGTAACAAGCAAGAAATCTTACCATAGGCTTCTATGCAGATGGAGATATGGGCAGATGTAATACAGGACACAGCACACACAGCATACAGTACATCACAGAGGCAAAGATGGAGCGAAGAAATAAAAAGCAATTATTCTCCTGGTCTATGTTTAGTCTGTCCAAGAGTAACTACTTTCCTGCTGTGAATGAAAAGGCATCCATGACAGATGCAGAAAATCTTGAAAGCAACTGGACCTCTGTTGGACTGGCATTCACCTGACTAATGACCAATCCTTTGTTTTGCCCACATTTTTGTATGAGCATATATGCCTGATGATAATAAAATCTAACTTTATCATCACTGTCCTCTTTGAGGAAGGGTCCAAGTCATCATTCTGCAGCTGCAGCAATCCTTAATGCAGCAAATAAATGTGTTTTAAGGGGACGCTCTGCTGAAGGGCTCAGAAAGATTATAAGGATCCCAGAAGTAGGTGCAATTTCTGAATCTGCTTCTCTTCCTTCCTCACGATCACACACACACACACACACACACACACACACACACACACACACACTTACAAAACAGGCCCGTTCTTGTGGTTGCATGACAGAACTTTTGCATGCGAAGGTATTTTAAAGTTTGGCAGGTAAATGAACTGTGCTGCTACAGAAGGAAGTTTGTTCCTTTATTTTCCTCAAACTTCTGGTCAACATTTCTCACTGTAGCAGAGGCAGTTTTTAACTTCTTGGATCTCAACTACTCTGGGAATTCCAGGAAGACATGTTAGGTAAAAGTCACCTTTTGATTTTTTGTTACTGAACAGACAGGTGCTTTCATCTCTGTTGAAGCAGTTTAATCCAGAATATTAGACCCATCCTTCTGAAAACTCCACTTAGTCTTCCTCCTACAACAATTTCCTCTGTTTGCTCTTGCTGACAGCTGATCAAAACAGATGCTGAAAGAACAGAACAGGCTGAAGCAGCAGCAGCAGCATTTCTTACTATAGAAGAATCTGGCAAAAAGTGCAGGTACTGCTAAAACTTTTTTCTAAATACCTTTTTTGGAGGATGCCTTTTCAAAAGATTTGTATGTCATGTAAACAGGTCTTCGATGAGAACCATCTCTTTCTTAGCCTCACTGGCTAAAGCCAAAGTTCAAATATCCCCATTAGGGTGTGTAAGAAACACATGTACGTTATCATCAGTTGAAACATTTACCTGAAAACACTCGTTCCCAGTTGAGCATGGGTTGAAAACAAACCACATCTTCAAAAGATTACATGGACAACTCCAGAAAAGCTGTGGCCCCAATGACATAAAACAATCCAAGCAGCTTGTGGTGCCTGGTCTGATGGTTCTCAAATACATGTGCCAATATGGATTAAGGGTTTTTCCCCTCAGAGCAAAAAACATCTGAATGACAGCAAACCTATATCAAAACCAACGACAATAAAAATACAATGGAATTGCTGTCGCAGACAGAAAGGGCGAGAGTCCTAAAATCAAAGTATAAACTGGGCTCACAAAGACCACATAGAAAGCTGAGGAAAAACATCCTTCACACTGGCCAAAMCAGATGTTACAATAACTCCTTCAAGAATTTATTGTCTTAACTCCACAGCTTTCATTCCATGCCAACTACAATTTTCCAAACCAACCCCAAAAGAGACAATCAAACACCAACCATCGCCATTTAGATAGCCTCAAGGCCCTGACGGGTGATTCTGAACAGTTCTTCAGTTTTGGCAACAGAAGCAAAACACACTTTATAGGCCAGGGAGAGCTAAAGCCTTAAATCTTTCTGAACATGACAATAACCAAAATTCTTCACAGATGCAGCCTCACCCAYATTATGTACCATTGAGGAAAAAAAGAAGAGTTCTTTAATAAGAACCAACCCATGAAAAAAAGAAAAAAAAAAAAACCTACGATAACTAAAGAGGTAAAAGTGCACAGACTGGAATTCTGTAATCCACTCAGATGATGTCATCTGGATTTAAGTTTCCAGTTTTGATTCCACTGCCATAAGCCAGTCCCCATGGTTTTGGCTTTTCTGATCAATTAATACCTCTGTTCCACCACCTGTGCCAGTAGCTCAGATATCCATCGTGAAGTCTAACCCTGAGGGAGTATATCAAAACGATGGCAAATGAAGGAGAAGGAGGCTTTTGCCCACAAGCTAAAAATGGAGAACTTGGCTTATAGACTGAATGTGCAAATACTTGCAAGTGACAGCGGGACTGCCAGCCACTGAGGGATCTGCTTAGATACTGTCTCTGCATCGAAACACTCAAATGGTTAATGAAAGCACTAGGTAAAAGGACTAGTATTTTCTGAGAAATGTATCCAGGAACAAAAGTTCACAAACTGGCTATTGCTAAGCATCTTTTTCCCTTYTACCTTCTCTCAGTTATCACAGGAAGTATAGAGCATAGAGTATAATATGCAGAGATTCAGCATTTGTTCCGTTTAACAGGGCTCGACGACACTGCATTACTGGTCAGAACTAGGAAAAGGCAGCTTTCCTGAGATCTAATATTAAAGGCTAGCACAACAACAACCAAGGAACCATCCATTTACAGCAATGCTATTCTTAAGTACTGCAAACAAAACCACAAAGATTTACTGCAACAGCACCACACACAAGCTAGCCAAGTTAGCTGATCGTTTAATCCAAGAGTAATTTATGTAACAGATCAGTCGCTTTCACAGGGATTGGTCTGYGAAAGGGGGAGTGGTGTAGTAGTTTTGTTTCTTAACTCAACCAATGCACAAATGACTTTCAGGCAAGGCTCGCCCAAGCAAACATGCTCCTAGTTCAGTACTTGTTGCTTTCTGAAYAGAAAAAAAAACAATCAAACAAACAAACAAAAAAACCCTCTGCTTTTGGTGTATGTAGACCATATACAAAAATACATACACAAAGTCAAGGAGCAAAGATACAAGGGTCAATCAGATTAACATCTGCTCTAAAAATCCTGACCAAAGGGATACTAAATTACTGTTGATTTGCAGAGACTGCCCTCCACACTGTTTTCATAAAAAAAGATCAGCAAACATCATCTCTTTGCTAGAAGGTGTTTTAGAACATCTGACAGAGGTCTCAACAAGTCTGCAAAGTTTCTTTCCAATTTTTCAAAGCCTAAACCACAGAAAGCAACAGTGCAATTAGTATCTGAGCAAGTCACACCTGCATATATTTAAGCACGCATATGCACTTAACTCCTGGCTCATCAGGAAACAAATTATGCTGGCTGGCCTCAACAGACAGCTGAGCCACAGAGAYACTGTGGGCAGTGTCTACTTTGGAATTTTTCTGCTCTTTCTAGCTCAATATAGGATGTCTCTATGGAAGCAAAAGCTGTATTTTTGCAAGCCTAAGAGAACACTAAGTTTTAGACCGGAACAAACATAAGGGAACAGCAATGAACAGTTACGGGCCAGAGTGAGATTTTTAGTTTGTATTTTGTTAAATATAGAGAGATTTCATAGAATTTGGGCTCATAAATACTGTTTACATTAAAATTAAGTCTCTCTTACTAAAGAGGCTTGATTGTAACAAGGACTAACAGTTACTGTCTAGGAAACATCTAAAACCCTCGGAAATAAGGACCACAAAAAAGCAGCAATTATGCACTGTCAGTTAGTTTGCAAACGGACGCCAGAGCAGCTTTCTCTGATGATTCCATAAGCTTTTCCGAAAAGCTGTTAAAATACTTAAATCACAGCTGGGGCCACCCGCATTACAGGAAGTCTTCCCATCTGATAGATGTTAGGTGCCTTATCTTTGCTGATACCTAGTCTTACAGCCCGGAACCAACAGCAGTTTACACTGTGTTCTCTAATGCAAATATAGATCTCTGCTTATGTCAACACTTTCCARTAACATCCCAGCAACATCGTGCAACTGTGTGTTGATAGCAGAAATTGAGATTTGCATTGTGCGGTTATCAACTAGCAGCTACAAACTATTTTTTGAGATTTATTAAAAAAAATACGAAATAAACTTACTAAAAGATGTCAGAAAACATTGACAGTGAACATAAAGGGAAACTAGTGCCTATTCAAGGCAAGCAATGGATGGCTACAGCAATTTTCTTTCCCATTGCTTCATAAGGAATTCTATTCTTTACACATTACTAGAAGATCCTTAACTGAACCCATCCAACCAACCTAGGGTTAGATACAGTCGCTGATGACTTCGTAAGAAAGCCAAGCCTTCAACCGCAACCTTGTAACACGCAGAGAAGTCCTCAAACTGTGTATACAAAACATAACCACCTCTTTATCTTCAGAATGACAATGAAACTGTAACAGTAACAATTAATTGCAAAGAAAATTACTCTTTCCAAGGATCTGCTGTCCAGTCTTCTGAGCTAGAAAGTAAAAGTGGTTTTAACCTAGCAACAAGAAGATTCAGAGACAGAAAGAGTATCAGAAGTCCAGCTTTCCATATAGTCTGGGAAAAAAAAAAAAAATGAAACATTACCTTCTTGCATTCACTGGAAAAAGGTGAAGTCAGCTTTTCTCACAGGAAATACAAACATATGCTTTACTAGAATGCAGACACCAAAGAGCAGAGAATAATGCATTTTAAAACTTTTGGGGAATGGAAGCATACAGTCTTTGCCTGTTCTAAAACACCTGACCCCAGAAAAGCTACAAATCTGTCTTCAATTCTCATATAGCATATTCTACCAACTGTATCCTGAGGAGCTCTTTTAGCAGGTTGTCAGAGTTCAAATGATTGATTTGAGAAGGAAACCAACACATCCCCATGCAAATTGACAGGTTTCTTAAAAATTCCTAAAACATTCTGCTATGTGGAAGTATTGTGCAGTTTTACTGCATTAATCATAAGCTGCATCTCATTTAGAAACTGGCAATAAGTTATACAAAACTATGAGAACTGGCCATACTTAAACTGAAAAAAGAACCCCCCCCTCCCACACACAAACACTACTGGCTGTACTGGATGTCAAAATATTTTGAAAAACAAGCAAAATGAACAGCAAGGTTTCTGGTCGGGACAGAAACATTTAGGGAAATTAATAAATGAACTATAAAYTAGCACATCAGTTTACAGTGCACTATTACTGTACACTCAGTTCCTGTACAGATAGCCTTAAATCACGCTAAAAGTAAAGTGATCTGCTTCAAATTAAGGGAGACCAGATGAGGCATTTGTAGCTTATGGCTAATAAATATACAGTACACAAAGCCTCCCACGTATAAATGATAACAGCTATTCTTGAGCAATCAAGTTTATTACTTCTCACCTGATCTTCTTCTTCATCCTCTTCATCTTCTGCCAAACGCTGTCTGCCCACTTCATAYAGTCTGCACACCGTATCCATGTTCATGGCATCCATGCTCCCTTGATTCTGAAGAGAAAACGCCCACAAATACAGCCACAGCCCCCAAAATAAGTTCTACAGTCATATTCAAGGCTATGCCGATCTCAGTTACAAAAACATTACCAAAAATCCCCATTTTAAAATCTTCTGTATCCATTTACTAACAGCAGTGCAATTAAAAAAAAAAAAAAAAAAAGACTCTTTACAGCTTCAAACGCCAATCCAGTAGCAATACGAATACTTGCTTTCTGATTCCGGATCAGAGGGTAAACACAGGGTTTACCCTCTCCTGACTGCACACCACTTCCTTTCCAATTTGTCTTCCTACCACTGAATAATTTTCCTCAAGAGGTTAGAAGCTGTCATGTAGCAGCAGTTTCCAAATAGCAAACTGATACCCATTCATGGCTGCTGCTACATCCACAAGAGGGTTTTCATCTCCTTAAGTATGGGCACTAAGTGCTGGAATCTACCAACAAGACATAGCACAGCTATCACGCATGCCTCGCAGCGCATCTGGGGCAACTGCAGCAATGAATATGATCAGACTGCTGGGGAAGGGAACAGTTTTACATAAATGCTCCTCAGTTAACATTTCCATTGGTTCCCGTAAGAGCAAATTTGTGCATCTTGGCCTCACCACCTTAGCAACTCCAATTTTAATTGTCAAAAAGAAGTTTGTCTTGCTACAAATTCCTGACTTGCATTTTTAGGCCTGTAAAGACCATTGGTCCAGTGGTTTACAGAATACTACGCTTACAGGATTTTAAATTAATCACTACAGGTACTGAGCAGTTCCAATAAACTGCGTGCTGGCAGCATTTCATTGGTCAAAGTAGCAGATACATCAGCTGAATCTAACTTCCTTCTTAACAAACCAAATGTTTCACTCAGTAATTCTTGCTTCAAATTCTTAGCTTCTGGGAAAATGCTGCTAGGCAGACAAGTGAAAAAAGAACAGATTAAGAAAGATCTGGAAAAAAAGCTCCATGAGAAGCCCCAGAATGACTGCATTTCCCAGGTATTTGATACAGCACCGATTTTAATAGCAAACTGTTAATACAAAAATCAGAAAAAAATGCACTTCTCACTATGCTTATGAGGAAGAAATCTTCTTCCGCAGAAAATCTATTTTAAAGAGACAAGTGTTTGAAGAAGAGCGCCAAATGGGTTTGGAAGCCTGGTAAATCAGAGACAGAAAAGCAAAGGTGCTTTTAAGCCAAAGCTGCAGGCAGACAACAAGAAACTAAGAAGTTAGGTGCTACTGCACCTTTACCACCATCATCACAACGTCACTGCGTAAGACATGAATTTAAGAGTAGGAACTCCAGAATCATCTGTTCTGAAGGCTTTAAAAAGAAACAAAGAGCATCGCTCTCAGGCTACAGCTACAAAGACCAATGTTTATTCTTAGCTCCTTTACCTCAATAACGGCCAGATAGCAATCCTTGCTGTCCGTGCACAAGTCAAAGATATTCCGTTTTACATCTATGGTAGCTAGAAAGCACATAAAACAACAAAACAAAAAACCCTCAATGGTTAACTGCAGGTTATTTAAAGCTTGATAAAAGAAAAGATCTAACAATACATGTCTAGAAGCAGATAATAAAATTCTTTGAAAAGAAGCAATAGCTGAAATAAAAGTGAAATTAACATCTGTTCTTTATTGCAGGATGAATTAGATGCAGAAATGTTGGAGACTGCCATAAAAAAATAGCCTGATAACTTCTTAATCTGGTTTCCACAGTGCCTCCTCCCTTGATAATACGTTTAGTGGCTTCTCTCAAGCACAGTAAACAACCGATAATCTTCTAGGATAGGTAGCAACTAGGGGACTGGGTTATGAGCTATGTCTCTTCAATAGTAAGGGCCACATCTGTTTACATCAGTAGCAACAATTAGCTCAGCTCCAAGAGCTTTGCAGACTGGAGGCCAAACTGACAGCATTTTGAATTAGCAGTAAGGGAAAATGCTGATGGGAATAGGAAAACAAAATGAAAACACAAAAGGCCCTTCCTGAAGTAAGATTAATGACATCTTGGCCAAATGACCTACTATCTTAGATTATGCCCTACTTGGAAAGAAAGAAGGAAAATAAGGCCAGAACTGCTCACTAGTAGCTTTTCCAACAAAAAATCATTCGGAAATCACACACCGAAGAGATACTATAGTATCTTAGATAATCTGAGATTATCTAGGACTATAGTATATCAGATAACCTATTTCAGCATTAAACCAAACACTCATGCTTCAGTCAAAACATGTCATAGTAGAGTTTGTTTTGTTGCATGCACAAGGGGGAGGAGGAAGTGAATGTTAAGCAGAACTTTCAGTAAGTCTAAACTGTCTGCTCCTCCTTTATTCTTACCTATAGGTTTATAATCAGTTGCATTGAATGTCCTGAAAGAGGAGCCAAAGGGACTTCTCATTCTCTCCTCCAGAAGGTCATCTTCATCATCTGCCTGCAACATGGCTGAAACAAGCAAAAATTATTCCATCATCCCATCTTCCATTTGTAATACTACCTTTAATCATCTTAAGATTAAATCAGACTCTTGCAGAATTTCATTTTTATTCAATACCATCGGAAGATTCATTTAATATCTACTTTTCTAGAGCTGCACATTATTAAAGTCAATGTACAGAGGACAACATTTTTCTCAAGGACCATCAGATCCACCATTACACTCATTTTCCTTTTAATAGGTTGATTTTTAATCTCACAAATGAGTTGTGATACCACTGATGTTAGAGAAAGCTACCCAAGACACATTTCCTTTTGTAAGCAATCCAAGCAACACTAATTACCTGAAAAAAAAAAAAAAAAAAAAAACTATAGTTACATGCCAATAAGGCCTAAAGTTAGACAGACTCTCTGAAGCTTCCAATTTCACTGAACAAGCACCCAACTTATAGCCAGACCTTGCATGTGACACCCTCACACTGCTGCTACACTGGTTACATTCACTCGCATCAAGTAAACTGCATGGCACAACCCTCAACTGTGAGAAGCTGGGCCTTATCTGCTTTACCGTAAGTAAATGTGAGCAAAAGGAAGAGCCAGGATACATTTCTAACAAGAGGTGGTCAGGGAGAGCAATGTAAGACTAAGAGAAGTCCTACCTCCATACATAACTGTGCCAGTATAGTTGAAGACCACACGACACTGATCCAGTGCAGGTACCGTGTGTAGCAAATGGAAAGTTCGGAGGTCCCACTGAAGAACACAAGCTAAGGAGCAACAAACAACTGAAAGTTCTTATTTCTTTTCAACTCAGTGGTAAACAACTGATTAACAGCGTTCGAGAAACCTTGTTGCCATCCTCTTGCAAGCATGACAGAACCTGAGTCTCATTCTAGCAACATAATCCCTTACAGACGCTAAAAATCAGAAAGTCATTCTCAAATGTCATTCCCAGTTCTCAGATGTTACTGCAGCAGCTTCAAGGCAGATCTTGGTAAGGGAAGGAAAGAGAAGAGAGAGGAGATACCACAGAATGTATAGGAGGAAAGGGAATCTTTGTCCCTCTCTCTCAAGTATTTCCTCTAGGCCATGTCAGGGGCCAAGTCTGCATTTAAATTAGCTAGCTGTCTGACAGTCCCTACTTACTCAACTCATAAAAGTTGTTGTTACTATACATGGCCTATAACACAGCAGAACATACAAAAATTCTGCAAATAGCTACTTGTTTAATCAAACAAAGTTCGTTATGTTCGAGCATATCTGTTTACCACTGTGGTCAAAGGATACAATTTCTGTGTTGACTATGACCTCTAGCCCATTGGGATGGAAAACACCACTGATGGTCATGTTGAATTTGTCAAACTTGTGTATGGCTTGTGCCGATCTGACATCCCAGAGGACACCATCATTTAGGACAAGGTCATCAGTGGGGTTAAAGGTGGCACAATTCTTCTTGTAGTTGTTGGCAAGATCTGGGTTAAACAGAGTCAATAGCTTGTTGCCAGTCTGAATATCATAGATCTTTTAGATTAAAAAGAAAAAGAAAGATTAGTCACAATGTGTAATGTATCAGTACCCCAAAACACCCCCCATTCCCCTTTTAGATTGTTTCTAGAATCAACTCTAGGCTTTTTCCATTTGAAGTGAGAGCATTACAAAGGTAAAATCCTTCCTGCCAGTCCYTTAATAGTTTTTCACAGTTGGAACCACGTCTTACAATATGTTTTGGGCAGTACTTAGCTTGTTGCAGGTTCGCCAACATATTTCAACAAGGACTAGGATTAGCTCCAAAAACACCCCAACCTCATTGTGAAAAGTGGGCTGGGAAGCTCCAGACAAGAGGTACCACTTAGCCAGTCTGTTCCAGAAATAAACACCATCTGCTCTGAAAGCAGTTCTAAAAACCAGCAAAACTCTAAAACACAGTAGGATAAAAAAGCCAAAAACTATTGGAGAAGAATTGAAATTCCTTGCATTTACACTGAAGGGCAACTTTCTAAGCCTCGATGCAAATTATAAAAGAAATTTTAAGGAAGAAAAAGGGTTTTATCAAGCACAAAGCACTTATGACTTTCTCAGATAAATTTGATCAGTAACATCCCTCAGAGCTTCAAACTTACACAGAGGAAAATGTTCTCTTATATTGGAAAACAGTCTATTTACTAGACAAACATTGATCTGACTTGCAGATAAAACCAAGTTAAAAACTGGGCAGGAATGGATAGTTTGCTTAAACACAAATATTTAAGCAAATCAAGAACAATAAATAAAATAATGAACAATTTGAATAAATTATACTTCAYTGAAAGTATAGTTTTCATGTAAATGCTTTTTCAGAAGAGGCAGTGCCTATAGTGAATGCAAACTAGCACTGAGGAGAAGCAGTCCATCTCTGAAGTCCAAGTCTGTCAAATTTGCAGATACTCAGACAAAAATATTATAATAGCATTCTCTGAACTGGGAAATTTAAACTCATGGTAGTTTTAAGTTAYGGAGGGAGCAGAAGAAAAACACTTTCAACAGCCCATTTCCCTCAGCTGCTGATCAAGCTACCATTTACAGTGAAATATTTTTTAATTACTGAAAAATATTGCCAGAGAGGAAACTCAGAAAAAAAAACATGTCCTGCACAGTTTCCCTCAAATGAGCAAAGTGGATTCTATAATTGTCTAGAATAAGCAGAGGCAACATGCATAAGGTATATATTGCACACCCCTTATGCTACAGCCAGTTCAGAACAGTGTTCATACTCCTGCTTTAAACACATGGAGAAGCTATCATGCTCTTTCAAAGCTTCTCCTCTAAAGCCTCTGAGTTTACCAGTTACAGCATCATAGCACTCAGATCTGTTAACAAATGCTCTGTAAAGAATATATTCTTATTATAGCTTCAAAATCATGACTTCTACTGGTACTTACATGCGCAATGTCTCCTTTTGTGCCAATGACCCTGTCCTGAGAGTGCTTGCTGAACTCCACATAGTGGTCATCAGGGAAGGAATGCCTGTAGATAAAGTCRGCGAGAACGTCAAGGAACTGCAGATTCAGATTACTTGTGTGAACTCGACACTACCACAACATCTGCAGCAAAGGTTCCAACACCACAAATCTCCCTAAGGTCTAGAAAAGACTTTCCTCCTCCAGTGACCACAGCAAACTACAACTCCGAAATGCTCCACTGGCATTTGCAGAAGAGTATCTATCACAGCCACATAGCCTTTACAGCAGATAAGTAAAAAAAACCACAAGCAGTAAGATCACAAGAGCTGTGATCAAATTACTACTGCAACAGCATCTGCCATGGACATAACACTATTTGCTGAGTGAGCAACACACAGCAATGGGAAAATGGAGAACACATGCAGGTCTGAGCATATTAAACTTTTTACCTGTAGAATGCCCTCTAGCTGACTTTAAACAGGTCACACCAAAACTGTTGCTTATAACCAAGGTAGACAACATTAAAAACCTTTTAAAAAAGAAGCTGCTTCTTTCCATTTTTCACGAGAACAGACAACAGTAAATTCTGAAAATAACTTAATGTAGCTTTCTTTATGGTATCCAGGCCTGAAGAATTCACCATGCAAATCACCATGCCAGTAAAATTCAGTATCTGGCTACAAAAATTATCAAGATAATTTGGTAGCACGAGAATGACATATTTCTTTGCCTTCAGAAACAACAGTGACTTTACTCATCCATCCTGAAGTAAAAGCATTTCAGAAAGGAGTATTTTTGCAAAGCTGTCTGTACCCAGTGAAACAGGGAAGACAGTAACGTAAGATAGAAAGTATCTAGTAAAGTAGTTCATCGCTAACATTGAGAGCTGTGCTCTACTGTTCTTTCAGAGTTTATTCTATGGGACTCTGCCTATTCTAACTGCAACACACCCCACAGCCGGATCAGAGTATACCTACTTCATATCAAAGACAGACTTCATTCCCCACAATGCAGACAAAGGTTGGCTCCATGTAGCTGATGTCAGCAATAAAGACCCATCCTGTATTTCCAAATGGGAGCGGTGGGAAGGACGAGAAAAGAATGGCAGAGAAAACACAGGTTATCATTATATCTATACATTTTAAATTGGACTTACAAGATTACAAGATGAATTTAAGAACTACAGCAGGTTTTGTGCTCACTAAACTCCTATGGGCTGATTTTATATATAATACAAAGATAGGAAGAAAAATGTTACAGACAGCAAAGGAAATGATTTATGATGTTAATACGCAGGATTATCTTGCTTTTATCTGCTAAAATTTGATGCCTTGTGAGTGGAGTTCACTCTACTTATAAATCAATTACTTTTATYTCCTCCTAGAACTATCCCCTCAAATTCCTTTTTACAACAAAGAATTGTTATACAAACTCTGATATCTTATCGCATCTCTCTCCTAAATACACTGCCACTTTAAGCATTTTCCCACATCCAGATACACATATTCATTATTTACAAAAGCACACAGCTACGACACACCTTTTCTATTATCTTGAGAAGAAAAACGGATTTCTAGAAACCACAGAGAGGGAATATGTAAATCTTACATTTCTGTCTCTAGTACTTTTATGACAGGCATTGCAGGCCAGCCAACATTTTGGATTTGCATATCCAAACAGGCCTAAAATACATTAGGGTTTAGGCTGTGACAGTTTCTAATACTCAGAAAGAAATCTTTAACTACTTACTCTGGATGGCTCAAGGTGCGTGATGGCAGAGTTATGGCAGTTGTAACTGGCCTCTTCCTGTCCACTGAATACATTGTAGAGTTTCAGCTGCCCTGTGCAAGTACCCAGCATTAAAAATCGTTCCCGTGCAGAAAACGCACAACAAGTAAAGCCACTTTCATCCTCATTTGCTTCCCGGAACACAGAAATTGGACGGAACCTAAGGAAAGTAGAAATACAAGGGTGACCCAAAAGACAGGGAGGGGGTGGAGRAAAAAAAAAGAAAAAAAAAAGACAGACGGACAGTTCTGTGATGATCTTAAGTTTAGTCCCTAAAAGTTATGTAGCTAAAAGCTGTGACTTTCTTCTGGGGAAAGCTAAATGTTAATTATAAGACAATTGCTCAAGCGAATATATCGTGCTTGCAATTTTCCAGGGTTTGTCTTGCATGATTTAAGTCCTTCTGTTACAGCACAGCACTACACTGAAGCACTTGGAGTCTGTCTTCACAGTTAGATTGATGGAAAACCTGTAATGTAGTCACCTGCAAAAACAGACAGCTAGCAAAAATTTTCTAACAGTCACAAAACGCTCAAAGCAACAAGGCATGGCACATCAGCTAAATAATCTCCTGTCATCATCATTTTCCAAGATGATGTTGGCTTTACTGTAAAGATCCTTTTCGCTATGTGTCATCTTTATTTTATGAACTTTCTATTACATCCTCTGGTTTAATCCCAGCAAAGAAAGGCCATACAGAAARGCTAGCAACTGGCAGTGCTGTAGATTAATCTGCAGGAGCAAAAATAAGGAACCTGCTGTCATTCATTTGTCAGTAGGCCTGGGTCTGCCACTGACCTACCTCAAGACTACGCTGCTCTGTTTCTCTCGTAAAATTAGCATTACATACTTACCTTCCAAAGGGAGACAAAAAACCATGAGCTTTCTTGGCTAATGTCACTAACAAATTATCATGACGCTGAAAAAGCAGAAGGCTACTTTAGGTGCTAAGAATTAGTGCTAAGGAGCAAGAGAAACAGAATGCTTCTAAAATTGCCTGTATCAAAGCTCTCCCAGTTGTCACTGGCAAATTAGAATACTTGTCGGTCCAAGGAGACTCCACAGCCTGAATCCAGGTAAGGCTTTTTGGCACAGGCAACACTCAGAGGAATCAAGAAATATTTTTCTCCCTTACCTGCTAAATATAAGGTGTCTATCAAAGCAGCCACCATCCACCCCTCCGTACTTCGGAAAGGCTGCCCTGCGGGTCAGCCGTGAGGTAAAGTTAGTTGGCGCTTGGCGCCTCTGTTTTGGCTCAGGACACTGGTGGGGAGTAAAGAGAGAGAAAGGGGGACAGGTGGCAACAGGGTTCTTGCAGCGGGCATGCTGCTCCCTAAGGTACTCTGTGATTATACTGTCCAGCGTGGGTGGGGAAGGAAGGTGTCTGTCCAGCTGCTTTTTGATAGCTGGGCTCTGGCTGTAGGCGCCATGGTCCGATTTTTGTCGCAACACTCTGATTTTTCTGCCGTTGCAGGGAGACGGCCTCTCCCGGACAAAGCTAATCCTGCCAATCAGAGGAGAGTTGCTGGCGTAAGAAGGGCCTGGAAGGGCAAGTGGACCTTGGGATGCAGATGGCCTTGCCTGAGCATGGACAGAGGTGGCAGTGGAACCTACAGAAGTGTGGCTACTCAAACGGGCTGAAATGCCATTAGCTATACGAGGAGTGCGAGGCAGGGCCACAGGAGAGGCAGCAGCCGCAACAGGGGTGAAGGCAGACGAATGAGACGCTGCAGTCATGGGAAGGTCAGCCTCTTTAGTAAGGACAGATGCAGTTTCTCCTAGGCCCTTAGAGATGAGATGGTTCCGAATCAGGAGCAGCAGCTCCTTCTCAGGAAACGTGATCCTTGACTGGGCCACCACATCCGCTTTCTGCAACCGAGCCAGGGAGACATCTGTGCCAATCAGCAATGGCTTTCCTGAGACACGCTCTATCAGCTCAGCGGCATATTTGCAGAATTTGACATGCTCACTGCGCTTGTCCTGAAGCACAGGCTCCTTCATCAGCTGCTGAATTTGACAGCTGCTGAAGAGGGGGAGCTTGCTGATGATCTGCCGGACAGTACTGCTGCGCGAGAGCCCCACCAAGGCTTTGCAGGCTAATGCTCGGATCTGATCTGCGTCCGTGATTGGCATTTTTATAGACAGCAATGACAGCAGCACTTTGATACCATTGTTAGACTGTACCACATTCCACATCTTAGCTAGCGTGTGCTCACTGCTCTTGGGGGCCTGAGGAAGCTTTCGCCGAGGAGTTCCAGAGATGAATTTGCCAATACTGGAGATGCGATTATCTGGGCCACATACACAGTTGATGATGATCTGAAGGGCTGATTTCTGAATCTCTGCATCATGGATGAAAAATTCACCCTCAGCAACTCCAAGGATGATGCTAATACCTAGTGAGAGGGAAAGAAATACTTTAAGACTCTAAACATATCTTACAGTTCATCAGAAAAGGAGTCATCTACTAATCTGTGGAAAATACGTAATTCATATTCATTCTGAGACTCGCTGAAGGGTTTTTTTTCCCTTCTAGTTAGTGTGAGACATTCTTCTACCTCTCCAGCAAAACATTTTCCCTCACTGATGCTCCTCTGCTTCATCATYAGTAATTAGGGAGTCAAGTGTAGCCTTCAAAGAGGGTGATCAGACATGGCCCAAGGTTTGCAATCTTGAGATATCTGGTACCGAGAAAGATGCATGAGCATGCCTCTGTGATACCTGTTACAGAACRCAGCTCTCTTCAAAAGTCAGGCCCTATTTAACGCGTAGGTCTTAAATCTGGTCCAGACACATCTCATTARTTTGCATACTGAATCTGCAGGTAGCCAATTAAGGAATAACTCAAACAAATACATAATTATTCCTCTCCCATATTCCCAAATGCCATATCCTCAGGAGACTTACATTTCTGGGAAGCTGAGGGAACCCAATAGTCCCATTACTAAAGGGGATTTGCCTGCATTTGTGTTTAATGAGGTCTTGGAAAACAAGCGAGTCAAAGATCATACCTTTGAATTTATAACCCAACCACAGTGTGAATCATGACACCATTTTAAACCACAATCTGCTCTACCGTTCATTCCCACCCCTGACAGTAACTTTGAATATACGAATCATTTTAGCCCTTTTCTCACTGTAGGTGAGAAACAGCCAGCTGAAACATCATGTAGTAGAAGACAACTGACATCTGTCTGTATCAATAGCACAAWCAACTTACCCACAGTAGAAACGGTAGATCCAGCTTCATCTAATACATCCACAGGTTCTGCCAGCTGCAACTGGATTTTAGGAACCACAGTCAGGATAGCTAGTACATCCAAAGCATATCTTACTGTGTCATTCCTGGAAGATGACAACAGAAAAGATTCTTAAAAGTGTACATATAGAGTTGTTTCAATAGGTTCCTAAAAGCATTGTAATTTAGTTTACACAAAAATAAGAGCGTTAAGATGAGTATCTGCAAAACCATTCTAAATTAAGATTTGCATTCTAATCTAAGATTTGACATCTAAGTTGGAAAATTACTACTGTCCAAAATATTCTCTAGCCAGTCACCAAAAAAGGAAGTTTCTCTGAGGTGAAGGAAAATTGTGTAGCAGTAAGACATGCCATTATGATACAGAAAAAGGCACCAACTTAAGCAACAGTTTAGAGAAATATTGGTGCAGAAGATCAAAAGARTTGTTGAGCAAGAGGTGTAAGAAAATGAATGCAAGAAAATCTAGTTTGAGACAGCAAATTAAAGAAGAAAAAAGGGACTTTTAAGATGAGAATGATAAGTACCCTCTAAAATTTGGAGGAAAACACTCCACTATTCTAAAAGTAGACCCAAAGAACTGAAAAAACTTCACATCTGTGGTAAGCAGAGGATCACTGAAGTTACTGAGTAACTGTAAAGTCTAAGGCTAAGTCTCATCCTCCTAATCCCCAAATCAGATCATAAAATTAGATGTAGCATGGATTTTTAGTAACAAACACTATTTCTGAATTCAATAATCCAGATAAAAGAGAGGAGCAAGGGGTAYATTCTGACATACCAGCCACAGACTGAGACGGCACTGACCTTTTGAGGGAGGACATTTAGGGAAGGATATGGGGGACCAAGACAACGGCAGCTTTTACTGTACACAAACTCCTCACCGCTGATGGAAGGGGGAAGGTCGATAAGCCAATGTGGCAAGGTAGGAGTTAACCCAGGCAGCAATTAGGAAACAGCTGCAGAGAATAAGACACAGGAGAACAGAAGCTACCCAGGAGAGGCAACCTGAGAGGGGGAAGGAGGAGGATGCAGCAAGGGGACTGCATAAACAAAACAGATTTCAAGAGCTTTCAAGACAAGTTAGGCAAGCAGCTCCCATAGACAGCAGAGATCAGGAAGGAGGAGTCCTGGTGATGAGCATACAGCTGATGACAGCTGCATATAGCTGACATTGACTCACCAGTAAGTGTGTATCTAGAGAGGACTACACCTTCACTATGGGAGCACATGTTCATTAGGAAAACAGAAGAACCTTGTAACCATCCTCCCTTTGAGCTAGGCACAGGATCTTAATGTTTTTCCTCTCAGAGCSTGGTGCAGCTCTCTTTTTAGTAACAACACCGATGATGAAGATTTAGGAGAGGAAAGGGAAGGAGCAAAGAGGTGCCACAGAAATTTAACAGAACACCATGGTGCACCCAGAAGGCATCTGAGGCCAAGACAGGGGAGAGAACAGAGCAACTCTCTACAAACTCACTGGTTGTATTTCAGCTAGAGACATTAACCTCAGCAAAGCACAGAAACAGTCTTCAGTGTTTTTCCTCTCTCAAACCCTGGCTTGTTGCATACATCTCCATCATGCAGTTACTCAGCAAACTTCAAATACCAACAAATTGGTGATACACAATGTCCTTCCTTGAGCCAGCTTAGCTTGTGACATCCAAAGGGACATTCCACTTCCCTCCAGAATTAAGACATGCCTTGATTTTGCCTTCTGCTTTAAAGGTTTTCTAGCCTCTGATAATAATGTAATTAGTTCTTCTGCATCAAAAAGGTAAGCAAATTTTGAGACAGAGAAAACAGCACAGAATTGTGACTCAGCTCTACAGAGATACTGATTTCAGAAACCTTGTGACATAKCCCTCTCTACCTCATTAGTGTGGTCCAGCTTTCCACAATGTTTACTTTCATAAGCACCATGTAACTATGCCACAAGGCCTGCCTAAACTCTATGCACCTACCTCAGATGCTTTCTCTAACAGAGGGAGGAAATCTAAAAGTTTTGATGCCTTGCCTGAGTGTCACCGTTTACTGCAGTAAATAAATGCAGTACTACAGCAAAGAGCTCACCTTGCATAGTATGTCTTCCAGTTGCATGCTATTGAAATGAGCTGAAGCATGAGTTGCACACAAGACAACTTGAGAAAGACCTCTGCAGGCTCCCAGTAGAGCTGTGCTGGACCATACTCAATGAGAAACTCCATCATCTCTACAATCTGCTCATGAGTGTAGGAACAGGCCTGCAGGGAAAAGAGTTACAAGCACTGGAAAGATTACAAATGTCCAGATAATTCCTAGCAGTGAAAGGCCTAAACTGAAAACTGCATTCACATCAAAACTGAGAGGCTATTGTTCTTCCTTGCAGACTAAATACTGACTTTGTGAGTTATTCTCCAGCTATTAAAGAAAAAAGAAGCAACTGCCACTATAATATACAATAAGCAGCTTAATAATATCCTTTAAGTTTCTTTGCTACTGCAGAAAGGTTGGATGAATTTAGAAAAGTTATATTAAAATTCCAGGCTGTTTTTAAATTACTAATCTAGCAGTTACTAGACCATCATTCAGAAGAAATCTCTGCTAAAGAATCAAAAGAGGCTGCAAGAAGTTAGAGTTCCTAAATTCCAACTACAAAAAATACTGAAGAAAAAGGAAATRCCAAACAAGCTTGCCATTCACCTCCAAGTCAAAAACTCTTAAATCACACAAAATGACAACAGCTTATATGTGTTACTATTTTAATTGCTGAAAACAAGTGGTATTTTTCATAGCAGCCAAAAGAACACATTCCAACATTTCTGAAAAACCATCATAAACAAACCAGAAATGAATGTGCTCCCTCAGAATAAGTGGCCAGAAAATTCATTTTAAAATCATTTTGCAGGGAGGAAAAATCATGGCCAACACAAGTGTTTCCCATCTCATTTCTAAAAAATATGGTGTCCTACAGACACATTTGACTTGTCACTATCAAATGAAATTCTCATTAAAATTTTTCAAATTACGTACTTTTCTGTAACTGCAGATTATGTCCTTTCAAGCTTAAAAGCATAAAAAGAATCCATGAGTATCAAAAATAACTTGGTTTTAATACCTTTAACTTAAGTTTTTGAAACATGGCAGTAGAACTATGGGAAAAAAAATGAGAACTCTAATCAGATTTAGTTCAGATGCATCTTAGAGACTTTTCTACATTTTTTTCAATGGCAGTGACAGCCCACAGGGCTGAGACCAAAAAAAAAAAAAAAAAAAAAAAAGGCACAAAAACACCCTATCAACTGCCTAGTGATTCCACTGGCTTCAAAGATCCACGTATTCCTGCAGCTCAGATTCACTCAAAAAACACCACAACACTAAAAGCTTGCAACATGTTGCTCACCTTGTAAGGGGGCTGTGGATGGACAAGAATGCCACCCTCAGTGCGCTGAAGTGACTGCTTCACTTGCTCAAGTTTGATGGCAAGGTGAGCCTCAAAGTACCTTCGCAAGGCCATGCAGGTGTGTTTCCCAGTCTGCCGACTGGCAAAGATCTCATCATCACTCAGCAGGGCTCCTTGGTCTTCCAGGTTTAAGATCTCAAGTGTGCTTATCTACAGAAAGAGTTGGTGGGGGGGTAGGGGAAGTGGGCAGAGAGAGAGAGGATATTTCACTAGCTCACTCTTCAGAACAAAAAGCACCTACAATTCTCAGTTAGACAACTGATGAAAGCTTTCGCTGTTCCGACAGCTATCTGTTTGCATTAATAGCAAGTCCAGGAAGGACCGTTCCTTCTCCTTTGTCATTTATGAGAAAAGAAATTCCGAAGTCACACGAGTGCAGACCTGGAGGCAGTGTTGTACAACTAAGCATTATATTACATAACACAAAGTGTAGTTACATCCTGCAGTGGAGAATAGTGCATGCCCTTCAATTAGCACCAACATAAGCTGTTATGACCATACAACAATACCATGCAGACAGAGCAGCTTTTGCATAATTAGATTTATATGGTACTGTGAGTAACACMGTCATACTGCAACACAGCACAAACATAGCTATAATTCTGAAACCAGGCTGAACGTGTCTGCATCCAAAAGGTGCATGAGAACACCACACACGCATGTGGAATGGCAAGAAACCTGGGAACTACYGCTAAGCCCCCACTGTTTGAGTGAGCTTTGCTAAGACAGGAGTTGCACCAAAAAGCTCTCCAAAGGTAGCAAGTCTCTGGACAATGATTAGAACAAAAATAAATATTAAAAGATGAAGGAATCTTCATGCCTATTGCACAGAAAACTCACCACTGTTTTCCCATCTCTTGGTAACCGAGGAGGGAAAAATACACTCAGAATTCTTCACAGCAAGTAACTGTAAAAGGTACAAAACCTCACACTAAAACAACATTCAAAATCTAAGAAGGCTACAAGCCTTACCAGGTTAACCAGACGACGAAGGCCATCATGCCTATCGAAGAGTTCCAGGACAGCACGGAAGGAGAAGCAAATGGAGAAGAACATGGTAGCATGGCAGCAGCCTGAGGCGTGAGAGCACTCCATCAGCCATAGGGTGTAGTTCACTACATCCGAGAGCACGTTATGGGGATGCATGCACACCTAGAAAGCAAGAGACTTGTGAGAAGTACTACAAACAGATTGCAGAAGAGAAATCAATTAGTCTGAGGAGAATGAGGTTTCTCTGAGAGGCAAACAGACAATTGCTACTGGCCCATTCCCAGACCTAAATACAGTAATAACAGCAATCTTAAATGCAGTGTAATTCCAGAGAGTCTCTCGATGCACCATTTTGAGCTATCCAAAAAGCACTCCAATGAGCTGAAATCAGAGAAGGAAGAGACATTCCCAACAAAGAAGCAAAAATTCCACTGAATGTAAGTAACAGCATCATACACTACACTGAAGTTCGAGCAGACTTCAGCAGCAAAGTATAAGGGAAGAATAAAGATCATCAAACGCAAATCTAAAGCTTGAGCTTTTGCTGTGAAGTGACAGTTTAGTCGGTCTCTTTCTTTTCTCAGAACCTGTCTTTGAGACCTGCAGACCATGTGCACAGAGCTGAGCTTTTCCATACAGTTGTTAGCTCCCAATGATGAGGAAATCTGAACCCTCTGTCAGGGTCAGTGCCAGCAGGAACAGCATAAGGAGCTAAAGCATCAGTACCAGTTGCTTTTATGAAAGTTAGATTTTTTTGGTCTCTTCTCTGCCAGCATTAGACACACTCAGAGGTGACTATATTACCACCTCCAGTCTTTCCCCCCCCCTCCAAGATCTGAGGCTTGGTACAGACTAAATGGCAAGGGACTGCCACTTGAAGCTGGCTTCATCCAAACTCCACAGAGCACARAGACTTGTGTTTGCCCAAAGCAAAAATAAATCTGCTCTACCTGCTTCCTGTCAATATTAGGGATACCAGCTCACTGATGAGACAGTGTCACTACAAACAGCTGCATATCTTTATAACATGGCATGAGGATGCCATGGAGAAGAAATCCCCATGCAGCTCCTTACTGCAGCTTTTTCTTTTGAAGAACTATGAAAGCAGCAAGCAGAACAAAACAAAACAAAAAAACAAACAAAAAAAAGGAGGGGGCAGGGGTAGGGAAGAGGGCAGAGAGTTTTCTCATGCCAGGTATCAAAGTTCAGAGAAACACCAAGGCAGTTCATATACAGCCAGGGTCCATCTTACTGACATAGTGGCAAAAAGTAGTGGAAAGAACATTATGCTTATTTCACCTTTCATGCCCTCATAAGGAAGATAAAACAGAGGGCATATAGATGGTCCTGTCAACTGTGATTACCAAAAGGTTTTTGAGCCCACTCATATGAATGCCTGCAGAATAAAAATGCCATCAGAATCCATACTGATACATCTGCAAACAACTACTACCATTTTAGCCTCTGTGTGCTTAATAGTGTTAAGCATGTCAAATCAAAACAGAGATTCAGGCAGTACCAGAAACTAGGAAAGAATATACAAAAATGTTAAGTTACTAGTTTAACTTCTATCTTCAACTTAAAAAAACACTCCCAGTGACAGGCCTGGAAGCACCAGCCATCACTCTGGAAGTGCTTAAAGCATTCAATTGCCTTGAACAAATCTTAAAGCAGGATGCCTTGAACAAATCTTAAAGTAGGATGCTCCCAAATGCCAGTACTAAGGCTCACAAGGCAAGTTGAAAGTGTCTGTCTTTTCTGGCATGATAGCAGCTACAGAATAAATTGGATCATTTCCTAAATCTGGATCAGCACGGATGTGCTGCTGCCAGTATAAGGAAGCAAATATAATCACCATTTAAAGTATTTGGGAAACTGAAGCTTAAGGGAAGACTGCCATACCAACCCATCTGAAGAGATCCTCACGAAGTAGCACTAAATAAACTGACAAGAGGAGCCTTTCACGAATTTCTTTTCATGATAAAACATGAGGGGAGGAACTTACCTTCATCAGCAGCTATTTCCACATGTATAAACTCAGGCCTTAGAGAGCCCTTAGTACTGTTTAACTTGATTTGCTGCCCAATGGAGAGTAGACTGCAACAGAGGACCTAAGCAGGTCTAACAACATCAAAGAAACTACACCACTATTTATGTACATCCCACCGACTCCGCACATACCATTTGCTCAAACAAATTTGCTTTTGAGCTGTTCACTGTTTGAACTCTGATCGGAAGAGAAGTCCCTCAAAACCACGGGAATCACTACAGTTCTATTAAAAGAACGTCTCTTACCCTCTCCATGGCATCTTGATTGTAAGACAAATAATATAAACACATGGAGACCCCCGTGGCTGCCATAGAAGGACGTGGGATCTCTAGCAATTTTTGCACTCCTCCATGAGCAACAAACTCCGTCGCAAACTTGTTGTGCAGCAGCAACGACGCCAAATGCTATGGAAAGATGAAAGTGGATTAGACTAGAATTCTTCCAATTGCTGTCCACTCTCCCTCCCCGTCTAGGAAGGCAGATGGCAAAAAAAACCCAGCACCCCTTGCTTGTCCCTTTTTTTCCACCTCCCATTAAACTGAACTGTAGAATGTAATATTTAGCCAATATATTACTTTTATATGGCTTGTAACAGTTAGGGAGGCATAATTACTATAAAAGTGCCATCAATATAGCAAGTTATTTCGCTTGAATACTGCCTGAAGAGATTGTTCAGGTTTTCTGCCAGAGTAATTTAAATGAAGCTTAGATATCTACTTCTTGCCAGTGTACTCCAGAGACTGGAATTATAAGTTGTTGAGGTTACAGCAGTCCTGCTAAAAACAAGGAAAGACATCACAAACCTTTCTACTCAGCTGATCACCTTCACCTGTTGCAGATTTTCAGGTATGAGTTGGTACAAACTCCAGTCACTAAATACATAGCTCTTGCTTCCTAGTTGGACTAATCTAGGCTAAACTTATGCTGCTAGAAAAGGTAGTCCTGCCTTTCTTCCCCATTCCCTGTTTCTGCTCCATTCCTTGTGCCAACACCAGCATTAAAGCAGTATCTAAATTAATGTCAAACTGATCTGTCTGAAAGCTACTGTGGGAAGCAAAACAAAACAAAACAGTGAGCTTTGGGCAGAAATTGAACCACAGGAAGTTCCGCCTGACTGTGAGGGGGAATTTCTTCACTGTGAGAGTGACAGAGCACTGGAAGAGGTTGCCCAGAGAGGCTGTGGAGTCTCCTTCTCTGGAGATAGTCAAGGCGTGCCTGGATGCAACCCTGTCTAACATGCTCAAGGTGACCCTGCTGAGCAAGGAGGTTGGACTAGATGATCTCCAGAGGGCCCTTCCAACCTCACCGATTCTGTGATTTACTCCAGACTGGCTCCTTTATCTGGTTCACTACATGGCTGCATGAATGTTAGGGCAGGAACGAGGTAAGAAATGGTACCGAAAACATATGCAGTCACAAAAGGATAGAGGAAAAAAGTTTAAGATGTAGATTTGTTTGTTAAGATGTTATTTGYCTTCTAAATGGCATTCATATCTAGTCAGTGATCTAGAGTTAGTAATCGATACTGCTGCACTCTTCTTTTGGTCAGAAGAGTTCCCTATAATTACAGATATCTGTAAATTCTTTGTTTTCTCTTTGTAGATTAGAAGCATTTTTAAGACGGGGGAGATGGTGGAAGGATGTCCCTCACCAGAAGTACTACAAAAAGGTTTCTTGTACCATAGCAAAAGGTAAATGACAAGAGCAAAAAAGGCAGCTATAAGAGGTTGTTTTTACCCTTCCTGCAAAAGGAATGTAAGAAAAGGAAAGCAACTGAGAAATTATCCAGTGAGACACAATGTCTTCTTCCGATTTTTTCTATATTAACTCACTTTCTAAATCACTATGAAATATTCAAGGTTGCATTCACACTTTGTATATGCCACACTGCTGGCAAAGAAAGTTTTACAAAATGAAGGTTAAAAACTACAGTTAAAACTCAAGTGGGCAGCTGCACTGAAGTTCACTGTACTTCACTGTACTACCTACAAGTAATAATAAGGGTAAACAATAAATAAAAAGGGACAATAAGAACCACTGCACACGCACACATGCACACCCCAACTCAGGTAACTGGCACCTTTTGTGGGAAAACCATTCCTTGGAAATAAATCCTCAAATGGCAAATCAAAGCATTAATGAATCAGAAAGATGACTCTGGAGGATCAGAGACAGCAAGAAACTCACAGGAAAACATAACCTGTGCTGCTGCTGCACTACAGGTTCAGATAGGGAGGGTTATTTTGGGTTTTCATTTCTCAGGGGAGATAACCTACAGATAGTTTTGTATAAGCAATCGTATTTCAAACACCAAGCACAGAGATGTCACGCTGGGAGTGAGTTGCTTATGCTTCTCATCCCTTACAAATGTCCCTTGAGAAGACAGGCAGTGACATAACTTAGGAGTGCCATCTAAGGGCAGCAGAACCACAAGTGTTATATAGAGAAAAGAATTATCATCATCTTCAGACAGGCAGATGGCAGGGGAAAATAGTGGTGCTTACCTCACAATTAAGACTTTTTTATCCCCCCCCCTTTTTTTTAATATTTCAGATTTTAAAAAACCCTCAAACCTCAATGCATTTAAGCTGAATCAAAGTCAATTCCAATCCCAGGGGAGCCTGCAAGAGGTACAGGCCTCAAAGTGGTGAGCATTCAACTTTGACACATGCAGCAGACATGCACTTGCAGCGTTTGTTACAGCAAACTTCTTTGCATTAAGTAGTTTACCTTAAGGGCTTCAAAAGTGAGCAGTACATCGTTGGTTCGCTTCAGATCAATGTAGTACATCATCAGCTCTCTTGACCCGAGTTGCATAAAGATGGGCAGCAGCTGAGAAAAATTGAATTAAAAGGCTAGCTGAATGTTTCATGGGAAAGTCAAGGTCTCTTTTGGTTTTTACTCTCTCAAGCCCCCAATTTTCCCCTATTAGGAGATACCTGTTATGAGAGGTCAGTGGTAACCAGCTCCATCCATAGGAAGCAATAAAGGTTAACAGACCTCTTGTAATACATCTGCTGACTGCAGCAAGGTGCATGACAGCTGCCACATGGAAATCTTAAGACACTCCTTCAAGTGCGGCTATGGCAAGTCCACACAGATACCACCCTGGCGATAGGTTCCACTTTCCATCTGTGCAAAGACAACTACCCAACAACCGAACAGAAAAAACAGGAGAGCAGGGCAACAAACCAAAACCCTTGCATAATTCTTTGTGTAACAGCTTTATAGTATTAATTCCTATTTCTATATCCTATTATTGCTGGCTTACGAAGTGATCCAGTCAGCATGCAGGGTATTAGTGGATAATGTTTCTTTGGCTCTCTTGGAAGCAGGGCACCAAGTGTGCATGCACATGCACACATATGCACATAAATGGGTATCACAAAGCAAAACTGTTTGTTGCTCTGTTCCATCTCGATTCACATAAATCCAGATAGGAGAACGATTAAGCAGAGATACAGGTGGTCTGCAGACCTATGCTAAGTTGAGGTTCATGGTATCACAGSAAAAAGGACACACTCCTTGGTAAATCTGATGTGGCCCAACTACTTTGTCCATATTCCTAACAACAGCTCTCAAAAGAATCTGTATAACACRGACACTGCCAGTTCTTATCAGAACTACTCCCGAGGTTATACAAACTATTTCACTTAGCATTTCTGTTTCATACTTCTTCAGAATTTTAATGCTGGAGTCTAACTCCCCTAGAGTAAGCAGGAAGAAATTTCTGCATTTCAAATACAGTGACTTGCCCTGTATCATGTAAACAATACCTAGAAGGACACAGAACCTAGGAACAGAACTCCCAGTGCCATGCTCAAGCTACTAGACTGCACATCACCTAGATTCCTAACATCATTACAACTTCAAACAGTTTGAAAAATCATCAGCACCTTAGGAAAGCCTACTGATTTCAATCATATCAGGAAATATCAGAGTGACGTAATAGTTCTCCAAATTCTTCCTGAAACTACCACTTGTAGTTTCACCAGGATAATTCAAGCACAGAGTGCTTCCTCTCACCTTCAGATACTCACCTCTTGGTACTCCCCTAGAGGAGTCAGGTACTGAAGAATAAGCCTCTGCTCTATGGCAGGAGTCAAAGGGTAAAGCGTATAATTAGTGCCAATCACCCATGGGGACATTTCTGACCAGCTGCTGTTGGACAGTTCAACAAACATCCGCTCTGGTTCTGAAGCCGAGAAGCCCAGCTTTTGCTTGGCCTTCCGGAAGCCGTCTCTTTCATGCTGTTTCCCTGATTTACATTTTCTCAGTCCCCCATCATCTAGTTTTGTGGCAGAGTTTACTCTGCTACTGGTCTTGTGACTCGAATCAAGATGAAAGGAGATCTCCATATCMCCAGCAACTTCTTCTTGTTCTCCATCTACTGCCATCTCCCCATAATCCATATCCACAGCCTCTTCATCCAGAGGCAGGAGAGGATCTGACGGCACTTTCCGAGGACTGGGACGCTTGTTTTCTTGTTTYGTAGTCATTTCGGTAACCTGTAACTCTCGCAGTCGCCGAAGCACCAAAGCTACCTGTTATACAAATAAGCAAGCATGAGAACACTTTCTGCCTTGAACATGCAACTCACACTGGCCATGTTCCTGCTTTTAACATACAACCAACTCCTTACACACCACASCATGCTTGATATTTTATGCTATTTGGCCCAGAGAAATAACGGTTTAATAGCAAGACGATGACTCCAACCCTTTTTATCGTAACTACTTTCACTACAAACAAAGTATCTGCATGCAGCCTCCTTTAGACTACGGAGGAAGTGGCCAGAAAGCCATCAAGAGCAGATAAGCTATAATGATACTAACAGGACTACCTACCAATTCACACCATAACCCCATCATCCCAGTCTGACCTTGGGTAAAGTCAGTGTTCCCTTTTGAAGCAGTAGCTACAAGTCCTATAAAACTTAAAGGTCTCATTTCTATTCTTAGAAGCCTCACCTGTACAAAAATTAGAAGAATTCACCCGTGTTTTGATATGCTGTACAGCATCCTGAGAGCTAAATTTGCCTATCCTACCTGCTTCTAAGTCATCTCAATTACTCATATAAGTCCCTAAGCCACCACATGCAATAATTATGGCTTTAAAGCAAGATTTTCAAAAGCTTTAAGGTAGCTAGGAACATAAGACTCATAAGAAAGAACAGTATTTTCTTTCTTATGTTTCCACAGGCATTTTTAAAAACACAACCTGTGCAACAGTAACCTGTACAGCATATCACAGGATCAACAAATGTGTGATTTGGAAAGGATGCAAAGCATGAGGTGTCACTCTTACAGCTATTATTAGAATGACTGTAAAACCCATATATTCACAAATGGGAGCTCCCCAAAACAACAAAAAAAGGATATACATATCTGTCCTCTAAAGAAGAAAAGCACATCAGTGGGTCATTACCAATTGTGAGTTCTCATCCCTGTAATTTGCAGCAATATCTTGGTTTTCCATAGCTCCTCCCAACAGTCCTGTTGCGTACGTCCTCAATGGCTGATCAGCCTCTCGTGCCCACTTAAAAAGATTTTCAACTATGCCTTCCTAGAATGAGGAAAGTAAGAAAGTAATGCTAACAGTTATACTTCAGTTTTTCCTCTTTGGTCCCAAAGAAAGCATCTGTTGGTAAATATTCTTCTTGTCTCAAGTAATGAGTAATGGGTTGGATTTCCTGCTGATTAAGTTATGAATTAACACTGCAAGTTGCATAAAACTATTCCCAGGCATCAGATACCTGGGATCAAGATTTGCACGCCTGCAGAAGTCTTCCAAAGTGGAAATTCAACTTACTACCTAAACTTGTGTTTTGCCACTTCTTAAGTGGATTAGCCAAACAAAAGAACACCAGGAAAACAAACAAACAACCGAAAATGCGAGTTTCGCTCATGTAAATCTCCAGCAATTTAGCAGATTTCAAATGACCGATGCTGAATTCATACTGAGTAGAATAAAATTTGGCTAAAATTCTTACATTTCACTAGAAGCTTCAAAGCTTACTAGGGTCAAATTGAGAAGCCACTTAAATAAGCAAGCTAGCTGTTGCCAGAGGAACAGTTTACATTAAYGATTACTCATGAACCCAAAGAACAATTATCAACACAGTCACAAATCCAGAACGGTTTGAGAAAAGAGAAGCAAGTATATCAACTGTTACAAATGAAAGTCTTCATGTTAAATATAGTTAATGTTTTTAGTTGTAGCAAATTAGACACTATTTGAACACAGCCTATTTGAACACAGCCTAACATACATTCTTTTATCCAGGCTGAATAAGTGTAAATTAAAATAGTCAATTAAAATACAATGGGTAAGAATGGAAGATTCCATTTTTTTTCCCCTTCTAAATCATTATGGGACCTTGAAGTAGCATAAAACACATTAGCTTAACAGGGATCTTGCACATGATTTGGACCACTATAGTTACAACATGATAAAAGATCAGCTAAAAGGAATGATGAGCAGGCATGTATTTCCATGAGAACTCTCAGCTCATAGGTTTTTAAAGCATTGCTTGTTATATATTTAAATTCAAGTTATTATTTATATGCTCTCAAATCATTAAAAAAAAATCAATGAGATAGGTTTTTAAATACATTGGCCGCCAGAGGGCCTCTTTATGATTGGAATAATATAAACTCTCAAAACAGTGCACTTGGTTAACTGTCCTAAAATTTCCTACATTCAAGCACACAAAGTTACAGTATGGAACTCAGTAGAGATTCTCTAGTTAAAAGAAAAAAAAATCCTTAAATGTAAAATATGTCTTAAAAATTTAATTTCATTTCACATAGAGATTTATCATCTCAGATAAGATGGGACAGATTCTCTCCCAGAGATAGAACTTCAATCTTTCTTTTTACTGATTTCTCCTGTTGGAGGAATTTTGGGGTATATAACACACTAAGTTTATGACTCAAGTCTTACTATAAATGATACCTTTTCCTGAAAGACAACAGCAGTTTCCAATCCCGGCATGATGTCCAGAAGAAGTCGGCAGGCAGCAGTGTTTAGTGGAGGTTCTCTGCTTGTCATCACATAAGCATTCACTAGCTAGAGAAGATGAGGAACAGCACTGGCTTGAAATTAATCTCTGACCAAAACCAAGGCAGTGAAATTCTTACAACTCCCGCAACAGCAAAATAATAAAATGACAGATATATGTAAGCCCTGGATCCACAAACAAGTGTGTTAACCTGCTCTCTCCAATGCCTTAAAAGTTGAAATAACAGGAAAATGGAACAGCTGAAAAAATATGCACTTCTTTAGTGGCATCTACTTTTGCTTATCACTTAAAAGCTACATGTAAGCAATCTGGCAGAACTCCTACAGCAAAGTATACTGATACAGATATTTGTAAGGAGATGAGGGAAACAGACGATCTAGCAATAAACTGATGTTACAAGTGTAGCAAGACAAGAGGAAAGTCAGACTTTTGCCTCCTAATTCTCTCCCTACGTCTCCAAGAACTACTATACTCCTCTGCTCTTACAGGCAGTCCAGCATTTCCAAGTATTTAAAGGGAGAGACTCCAGTCATTGGAACTGGTAGTATTAATTCTCATTATGAAAGTTAATTATGCTTTTAAGTTTGTATTACAGGAGCATTAATCTCTTTACAGAGTGATAAACTTTGAGAAGAACTAATTCAATTATTACTATAAATATTCCAGCACTCCCAAACAGCTTATAAACCTCCTGCTTCCTTGAGTCACTTTAACAGTGGCAAGCAAGTCACAGTTTAAGCCCAATTTAAGAAACACGGTTACAAAACAAATAGTTCCAACACCAGCAAAACTGAACAAGCACAAAGTATTCAGAAATCATAAGAAGGTGGCAGGGACTGCCAGGTGCAGTTCTCAGGGCAAACCTACCGCATTCATGAAATCATCATTCTTGAAAAGTATCCTTAGCAAGTGACCAAGCATGCACTCTGGGTCCGCTCGACCTGCAGGAGAAACAGAAAAAGATTACCTAGCTACCTCAGGACTTCAAGACTGATACTGAACTGCTACTCGCACAATCGATTGTGCAATATTCTAGTTAGCAAGACTGTTCTCAGAAGGAAAATTACAGGAGAAAGAGTAAAAATGAGTAGCCTAGTTAGTATTTCTTCTAGTAGGCATTACCTCTGCAAAATAACGTCTTACTAGTCAAAGCATAACAGATCTTATTGGCCCAAGAGTGTTGAACTGTCATTTCTGTAAACAGTGAAATTGCGGATGTCAGTCAAACTGCTTCCAGTAATTTGGACATAAAATCATCTCAAAAGAAAAAAGAAATACAGAACAAAAAACATCCCTAAGCACTACACTTATCCAAAGGCAAATTCAAGGCAATTCAAAATAATTTGAAATACACTGCGCTCTGTGTCCACCTCAGAGACAGTATTTCACACTAACTGCAAGTTGTTAACATAATCATACCTTTATTTCATAGCTCAACCTCTGAAATACTCTTCTGAAAGTCTCTCCAGGGCCTCAAAATGTTGAAAACAAACTTCAAAAGTGTCAGATATCAACACTACAGAATACAATACCCCAGCCTGAAAGCAGTATCAGAGCTTGATAAGCAGCAGAACACGTCCGGGCTAGATTTTGCTTGCTTTTAAATACGAGTTAACTAGGTACTAGTTGAGATAGAATTCGGGTTGCCAAACGGATTCAGTAAATCTTACCTGGATGTCGGTCATCAAATGGGTCTGGATCTCCTTTGCGGTACTCTTCAGTCTCCTTCTCAATCAGCTCAGACATTCTACAGAAAGAATAATAGAATATGAGCAGAATCCACACTCAGTCTTGTCCCAGTAGACAGCTCCTCACAGTTTGTCAATATATTATAAAACAGCTCATCAGCTCTCATTTCAACTGTATTTAGTGCTACCAGAAGATTTCAGACTGTCCGCTAAAGAGGAATAAGGAAGAAGAGACTTGCCTTTTGTACTTCATTCCGATCTAGCCCAAACACACTCAACCCCTATCAATGTCCCAGTGATGCACAAGCATACTGCTCTGGAGGGAGCTGACTGTCAAAACTCCAAAAGGAGAAGCAGTGAATAGAGTGAGTTTTCCTCCCAGGAAATAGGTAATTCCATCTCACTTCACTTGGTTCTAAAGAGAATGAAAATAAAACTTATCCTGCCAGAAATCTCTCACTACTTTAGAAAGCTCTACTGAGAGATAATGCAGGTGGGCCAATACCTTTCACTTACATTAGAATCCTTGTTACGTTCTACAACACATCCTGTAAGAAACTCCCAATACTGCACTTTTCTTAAAAAAGCCTAACAGTTGGAGAAGGCACTAACAATAAAGCAATATGATTGCCTCAGCTTTTATTAGTGAGGTTCATTTTATAGAACACAAGAAGGCATAAGGGGCTTGTGTTATCCTAAAAAGAAAGAGACCATCACTCAGTCTCTCTCTTGCAGTAYGGTAAGTCCTGAATGGGTGACTTAGTCCTTCCTATTCAGTCTGTGCAGGGGCACCTGCTCAAATTAAAGTTATTCTGCTCTTGTTGAATCCCTTCAGCTCCATCCAAGCTCATTTTTTTACCACGCGTGTCAGCTATTTTAACAGCTAGGCCAAGGAGAAACTCAGCTGGCTACCAATTCATAGACCTTCAAATGTATTAAATGCTCCTCTCTATCTGCAAAACTATCAGAGGCTGTTCTAAAGTTCTGCCTTTCTCTACATTGAGAAGTAGTYTCAGCAGATACAAGAAATCCTATGCTCTTATTCACTTAGAATAAGCAACACAGGAATTAATTATTTCTATTTAAAAGAAATGAAGAACAGGAAGAACATCTCGTGGTCACACAATAAATACTCCCATAGACATGCCATAAGTCTTTCTTCAAGAAGCTTTTAAACAGAAGTATGCAATGTTTGAGGTGAAATAAAGACTAGGATTTAAAAAGCATTACCAAATTCATCTTATTCCCTTGGTATAAAACATCATTGCCTTCCCTCTACTGAAGTCTAGAGTGGGGTGCAGAACCTACTGTCAGCACAGCAGTTTAATACAAGGGCTTCATACCTCAGGGCTAGTGAATTGACTAGAGTTTATTATCAGGAAGGGRAAACTGTGGGAAAGCTGCAGGAATTCCTGGAAAAATATTTGTCTTTCATTTACAGATTTTCCTTCCAGAATGTCACTGACTTCTGCTTCACTCCTGTTACTTTCCAGAAAATACCCTGTGCTGCCAGGCATGATTAGAGACAAAAATGTACTTAGTCTTGCCTTTGTGAACTACACTGATTTGCCAGTGTGCCAAAAGATGATGTTATAAAGCCTGCCCAGATTGCAGCAACAGCAAATTACCTTATTGGGAACAAGAAGGGTACTTCTGCACTGTTCTCCAATCTGACAATTAACTTTCAGTAAACTGTTTATCCTGTGGGGTTCTAATATTTACTTTCAGTAAGCCTGAATCTGAAGAGATGCAAATTGTGTCTCTTGCTAACAGGTGGCACAGCTTGAGCTCTCACAGATTTCTGGCAAAAGCAGTTACTTAAGTACTCCATTGCCAGCTCCTTTTTTTTCCCCTCCCTCTGTAGGATCTAATAGCTTGAGGCGTGCCTGCTGACAGACAGCTGGGACAAATGGGGAGTTGAGGAGTTGAACCTCAGACTTATCCGGTCTTTTTAGGTGATAATCAGCATTTTGAAAGATTGCCAGAAAGGACTGACAAGCAGCATGGAAAGCAAGTGTAACATACTTATCAGTCCATCCTGTTTAGGTAGGCAGCCAAACAGCATGCCAGTTGAAGCAGCTAACTGGTCCCAGGGATAACAACATTATTTCAGCCTAGATGAGACGGGCATATAAATCGCCGATTACAGTTTTTTGAGAGAAGTAGGCACAAACTCTTGACCACCAAAAAAAAAAAAAAAACATTGCCTCTTTAAAACTGGCTTTAAAAGGGAGAGTGAGAGGGGGAGAAATCAAACTTGCTTGTATTACCCCCTCTTCATTAAAACATGCCAAGGTGGCTTCCAAAAGATTCTCACCTAGCCCACAATCTCAATTCTCAATTCAAAATATATATATATATATACATATATATATATATATATATATCCCTTTCCCCTCAACAGTTCAAGTGCTAAGTCTTTTCAGCCCTTTTTGTTTGTCTTGGATGAATCTATCTAGACAGTTTGTCAGTTCTTCACTGAAGAGAGAGAAGAGTCGAATAACTAACAATGTTCATTCCATTTTCATAACACAGTTACACGCAAAGTGCTTTGCTGAAAGGGCTTTAACAAAAAACAGTTCACAGAAGTAGTTGTRTTGAACCTGATTTAACACAAATTGCACCCACACTATGAACTAATGCTTTTGAAGGATCATTTCAACCTATAATTATTTGAGAACCATATAATACATATTTGTCATTTGCTGACCCTGTTTGCTTACATTCATACCTTCTGACAGTCCAGAAAACTAATTTATTAGTTAGTTAATCCAGAAAACTAACTTATCTGGAACTGACAATTCACCCGTGGCCTGTAAGCTACCACTACATGGTTGTTACTGTCCTATTATTGGTGAAAAACTCACAACCATACTCTCACATACACTGCCTCAGCATCATGTTTAATGGACTCTCCTCCAAACAAGGAAGTTCTCTCACTTAGCTCAGGGGGCAGAAGGAAGTAGAAAAGTGTCACTCACCAACAAGTGTGACCACAGCTTCCTCTGTCTTAAGCCTAAAACAATGTGCAAGAGCACTCCCTGCCTCAGTACATCAGCTAACAAAAGCTGGAGATTGTAAGCACTCATAGCATCTCTTCCAAAGATTCTTTTAAACCAAGGCTATTTTTGAAATCCTGTACTCCAAGCAAAAATATGGCTTTCACTGATACCTGAAACAAAGTAAATCTAGTATCTGCCAGAGTCGGCAAATCCCCCTGCTATCTACCTTAAATAAATCTCCACTAAAGCCAAAATATCCAAGCTTTCCTCATCTGATCAATCTGCCTGCTGCACAGAAATCTTAGAGAATCAAAGTGGGGGGCTATCAAACTTGCCTGGGCACAAATAAAGTATGGAATTCAAAGAGCTGAGGAGCAGCAAGTGCCAGAATACTAGACACACAAGAAAATACATCTTTAACTTAAAATTCAAATTTCTTTAAATTTCTTAGAACACAGTAACTTTTTGGCACTCATGTCTGCAATAAAAAGTCTGGAAGCCACACATACGATTCTTTCAAGGCACAAATGAGGCAACAAATACACAAAGATACACTAAAATATGTCTCATGTTTTTCAGGAAACCCACTCATTTTTATGGGCTTAAGACTGGCATTTTGCTGCTCATCTCCCTCTTCTGTGCTCCCTCTTTTTTAAGTAACAGAAACAGCAAAAAAAGTTTTACCAGCTAGGTGAGATACAGCACAGATCTGTGCAAAGAAGCTCCATTAGTCTTGTGCTGTTCCCATCAAGGGCCAGCTCAGGATCTGAGCACTGAGGTGCCTCACCCAACAACGCAGAGCAGTGCAGCCCAGAAACCTGGGTTGTTCTTAAAGTACCAGCAAGCAYGTTAAATCCTTCTGAGAGGCTTGGCTCGAAAAACCACAAATGTAACCGATATTCTGAATGTTCTTCTTGTAGTAGATGTCGTCTTATCAATAATGCCGCTACTAACACCTTACACATCTCCTAAAAAGTAATTTATTGGCCCAGGGTATATTTTCCTCACACATACAATACATGACAATGCTAGTCAAACAACGACTGGTTTAAAAAGAAAAAAAAAAGAAAAAGAAAAAAGAAGAGTTTTAACACCTCCCTTTAGGCATACCAGATAAGCTTCAATAAAATCTTCTCTATATGATCCCCTGAATTCATCCTATCAGTTCTCTCTCATCCTTTCATACAATCTGACCAGTGTTATTACAAGAACAAACCCACCTCTACCCTACCACTCTGGCGAAACACTCTCCTTCCTGAACAACATTTCACAAGTTTCAGGTGAAGACATCAAACTTATCTCAACTATTTAAAGACTCTCCCTGACTCCTGTTATTTCAGAGTATTAAATTCATGTTTCAGAGGCAGTCTGCCTAAGAGCTTTGCAATATAAAGTTCTTACTAAAATTATATGTATTTAAATACTACACTTACTGAACAACTTTCAGACCAAAAAATATGAATTACCAACAGCTAATCAGCTATTTAAAAATCTCAAGCAAAAACATAGTAAAAGCAGCTCTCAAGCAACTTCAGAGTTTTGAATTTCAGAATTTATGTACTGGAACTTACCTGGTGAGGATAGGGACCATGTCTTGCCCACTGCCATGTTCTTTCTCCCATTGCTCAAGCAAAGCAGTGAGCTCGGCCTTGGAGTCCACATGCCCAGATCCTGAAGTCATGGCTTAGCCTGAAGCAGAGGCAACAAACACACAAAAAAGTATGAAGATCAGCAAGAAATCCCACATAGGTTTGATGGACTCATTCACATAATCTAAATCAAAGATTAAAAACCACTTGGAAGAGGCAGGTAAATATCCAGCAACAAAGAACGAGAGAGAAAACCAAGCAACAAAATACTGCTCAATTTCACTTTAAAAACTGAAAATTTCTTTCTGGTCCTTTGGCTGAGAAAAGAAAAGAATATGTGCATATTTTGTATAACAGTCTTAACTGCTGCATGACAATCTTAACCATGATGGGAAGTAACCCTAGTTAAAAGTGTGTTCAGAATTAAAGCCACTTAAAAGTCTACCTGAATTCTGAATATCTGAACACAGGCTGACCTGAGTTAGTCCTCTTTGCTACTACTCAGGGACTTACTTGAGAAATAACAAAGTCAGGGCAGCAAGATCACGATCACCRTCATTATGCCAGTTTAACATCCTCCAGACAGCAGTGAAAGTCAGGTGAATCGCAGGAGGGAGCACTGAAGCATTACATCAGGTTTATCAGTTTTTAGTTTCAAGCCAGCATTTAACAGAAGATTTATYTCCCCATCTTCAAATACGGGCTCCCCCTACAGTAACGGGTGTCTCGTTAAGGTACCATTTAATGAATGGAATTCTCCCTTAGGTTGTATTTAAGCCTCTAAATCACCTAGATTTTTTTTCCAGACTGATAAAAATCTACTAGAAATATTAACAGATCAAACTACAACATAATCCATCTCAAAATACCGCCAGGCCCTTAGTCATCAGCCTGAAAGGCTGGGTTTGCTGTGAAGAGACATTACTTTATTGAAAGACACCGAGAAAATCTGGAGGAAGCAACATCCAATCCTAACGTCAAAGTAGGCCTCGTATTGAGAGGCAGGGAGGTGGGAAGTGGAGAAATCAAAGCAAAAAAAAAAAAACTCTCTTCACATCCAAAAATGCACAAAAATGTCCAGTATATCATTAACCATAACATGGCCAATATCCATCTTGCCATGAAATTTAATATTTGTTGGTCATACGTAAATCAGAGAAAGAACTTTGCAATACAGTGGTAAATACAGTGATGTCATGTTTAAGGCAGTGACATTTACTTCAACTGCTGAAACATATATCTACAGTCAAAGGAGAGACTATAAAGGGACTCACAGTTCAACATACACTACACAAGCATTTATAGCCCAGGTTCATTCTAAAAGTGGAAAAACAAAAAAACACTATTTGAGTGTTGGATACCCCTAGCTCACTTAAAACCTCTTCTCAATCAGGGAGTGAATGAACACCATCACAGCTCTACCTCCTGTCTCATAGGTGCTTTTGAATTTAATGTATTCTGACTGGTTAGCTAAATGCAAGACAATAAATTAAGATGACCCACCTGAAGATGAAACTGCAGAAAAAAAAATATCAACCCAAAGACTACTGAAAAAAAAATAAACCTGCAGCTACAAGACATCCAGTCTGAAGAACACCATTTTAATAAGTTCTATATAAAATGAGCATATGCTAACAAAAAATTCTACATGAGTATAAAGAAAAAGAACTTTCTTTAAGTGAATAATGGTAATTACTTGTCATTTATTTAGAGCATTCACTACCCATTCATCACAAAACTAGACTGGTAAATTTGATGCAAAAGTATAAATCACTTTGGAAAAAAACACTGAATGCAAGCAACAAAAAATATCAAGATTGCTCACACAAGCCCCTTTGGAAAAGAAAACTATTCCAAGCTCATAAAGGCTCTTTCCTTTTTTCATTAACTCAATAATGCTTGCCAGCAGCATTTCTGAGCTTTTAAATGTTACAGATAAACAACATTCAGACAAATCTACTTTGGGCCTCAGAATGCAAGTGCTGCAACAGTAAGTGCATTGAGACACTTCAGCCATCTCCACCTCTACTGTATACCCAAGAGATGAAAAATGTGCTTTGTGACCCCCAAAGCTTGTAGAAGGTCTGTACAGGCTGTTCTGTAATTTGAAGAACAGTTTATTTCCTCTAAGAACTCTTAATTATTCCAGTTAGAATAATAAGAACAGTTGCTCCAGCAATAACTGCAACAGGTCAGCAAAATTCCAGTCAGGAAGATCACACAGACATTGCTCATATTGCCCTGTCAGACGTAGTGCAATCTTAAAACTAAGTGGAGAAAGCAAAATCTCAGCTCTCCCTAAAACCTGGAGCTCACTTAAAGCACATTACAGATCGAGGTATCAGGTGCTGATACATTCYCCTAAAATAAAGTTAAAAATAAAAGTGCCACCCCTTCCGAAGTTGCACAGAAATGGAAGTAAGTATCTTTGCAAGGCTTATCACCTATATCCAAAGGCCTCTGTCCTCCCATCCAGCTTTTCAAAGAAACTTGACCACTCTAGATGGCACTGAAGAGAAAAGCAGCAACAAAATCCACCTCAGAATTGTCTACTCGCACAGTTCTTACATTAACACATACTAATTGTAAAGTATATATATGAATGGAACATGAGACAGGTAGATGACATTTTTAAATACAAGAACCAAAAACAATTGCAACTATGCTCACTTTCAAAAAGATCTAAAATCAAAGTAAAGAGCTTGAGAAAAAGGGCAAGATCTCAAACTCTATGAACTAAACTTTAACCATCAGAAACGTATCAAAGCTGTTGGAAAATGGGCCTATGAGAACAACTCTGAATCTCGCTATTTGCCTTCAACAAGTCGGCAAAGAAATTTAATCTTAAGCTGTTTTCCAGGAATAACTACAATCGGGTGCAGCTATCTCATCTCGTATTTAAATCTATGTGTTTTTTGTAAAACAATTTTTGAAAAGATACAGTCCTACTATATGTGKCACTTACAATACCTAATAGATGGAAAAAAAAATTCATTGCTTAACCAAACACTACTACTGTCAGAACATCACATTTAAATTCAATAAAATTGATATAAGCAAAACCTACACTTACTACAAAGGCTTCAGATTTGAAGGACAAACACTTATAACCTTAATTATTAACCAACTGTGAACATATCCACGGAAAATCCACGTGTTTCAGCATCTAGTGGTGCACATATTACAGCTTTTAACATTAAACATTCTTTAAAATTCCAATACCTTAGCAACATCACTGTGAACTTCTTATTTTTCTGAACATAAAATGTAAAAATCTGACCAAAAAAAAAAAAAAAAAACAGAGAAGTGTTCAGATCCACATACTCAGAGGTACTCACACATTTTAGAGATCTCACTTTGCTAGGAGTCATACACCTTAGTACATAGGTTCTAAAAAGCTTAGAAACACAAGTCTCACTGACCTCTAACTGCAAACCTTGATAAGAGATAGTCTAGTTCAAGCAATTCAGCTTGAACTTTTTGTTCCTCTACATATTCGAGTGTCATACTGAGTGCAAGAACAGCACAGGTCATTCACTTACAGATTTTGTGTTATGTTCATAAAAAGGATTATGAGGTTCTGAACACACTGACTTCAGTACAGACAAGCATTTTAAAGCATGAAACCTCTTAAGTGAAAATAAATTTAAAATCTGAAAATCTACTGAGAGCTTGGTTACTTGGGGAACAAGTGCAAAAACCATACCTTAAGAATGTAAAAAGAAAATGAAAGAGACACATTAAAAAAAAAACATAGCTTAGTTAAAAAAAATAAAGATCAATTTTAATCAACTTTGTTGAAAGACTGTGTTTTTAAAAGCAGATGCAGGCAGAAATTACAAAAGAATTTGTGCACCCACATATATAGCGCTAGGTCAAATTTTAATAACTATATTCTGGTCTAGCTTAAATAATCAAGTTTCATATTGTTCTTAAACATGATTTTTAGCATGGCTGAGAAGACAACGTAGATGAGAAGTCTACAGGAATAATATAATTCTGTAACAAAAAATTATGAACTCAGGAAGCAGTATCTAATTAAACACATGGCAAGCAGATCAGTACATTTGTAAGTTCTTTCCATATTTATGTTTTAACACAAAAAAAAAAAACTTTTTAAAAAATGCCTCTCATCAGAGGGGTAATCTTTAAATAGAGGGGATATAAGGCAGCTATTTGGCTAAATCTGTTGACAGCCAGAAACAACTGTGCCAAAGTTAAAGCTGAAGGGTAACGATGGCAACATAACTGTCAACACTGACAGTTCACTTGTAGAACAAAGTATGCCACAATCCTATCAAAGCCTTTCCAATCTCCCGAGAATAAAATCACATTTTGGCATCACACTTGAGTGCAGCTCCGAAGTCTTTACTTATTCAACTTCACGCTTCAACTACTAACACAAATCTAAATTGGCTGAGTTACTACAGAACAAGTTCTTAATATTGCTTTAAATATCTGTCAAAAAAAAAATGTTTTTACAGCTCGAATATTTTTGAGGCCAGCTGGAAACATGCAGTTATTCAGTTTCCTGGATTTCCGCTTTTACCAAATAAACCTGCAACTACATGTCGGTTAGCCAGGGCAAGCACAAAAAACAGGAACAAACTTCTGCCACCTGCCAAGGCAGGTATAAGGGCAACGCTCCGCTTCAGCGTCGATTATCTCCTTACATAACTGGGAAGGAAAACACTAACTCCTTACCTAGGAGAACGCAAAGACTTTATCTACCTAGAAAAAAAACAACACGCTGCTCGCGACGGCTCCCCGGGGCCCTGCACCGCACCGCACCGGCACGCAGACACCTTTCAAGGGAAGGCTGCTCGCTCGGAGAGCCGCCGGCTGGA
>NW_028186474.1:136525-156547 GCF_003343005.1 Rhea americana | reverse complement strand
GGCCGGGGCCCGGCTCCGCCCGGGGGGGAGAGGGGGGAACGCGGCGCGGCGCGGCCCGCCCCACCCGCCGCCACATACCTGCCCGATGCCCCCGCTGGGTCGTCGTCGCCGCCGCCGCCACCGCTGCCCCCGGCCCCGCGCTCGGCCCCGCACACACCGCGGCGGCCGCGATTGCTATGGCGGGCACACACTTTGCGCGTCACCACGCTGAGCGCCGCGTCACGGCGCGCGAGGCGGTGGCGCGAGGGGAGGGGGAGGGGGGGGAAGGGAAGCGGCGCGGCCTCGCGCTCGGCCTCCCGGGAAACGGAGTTCGCGCCGGGTGAAGCCGGCGGCCGCCACTGCGCGTGCGCATCTCGGCGGCGGCGGCGCCCCGGAGGAGCCTGGGAGTTGTAGTTCCCGGCGGGGCGCGCTGTGAGGGGCCGGTCTGTTCCGCCTTTCCAGGCTGCCGCCCCGATACCGGCCTATCTGGCGGCGCCAGGGCGGCGAGGCCTCGCCCGGGATAGCCAGGCCTCTCCGCGCAGATAGTAGAGTGGCTCGCTGCCATCTGGCCTTCCCAGGCCCAAATTTGCCCTCAGGGAGCACATGGAGAGCATCGACAGTGCCGCCCGGGCCCTGCTGTGTTTTGGGGCAGCTTTTGGGGACTTCTGGCTGGGAAGAGGGCAGTGGAAGCAGCAGGTCCAGCTGGTCTTCCCCCGGGAACATGGCACGAATGGGCACAACCCTGATTCCAGATCAGTTACGACTTTTTCTTCCTTTTCCATGTCAAGGAAGGATGAATGCTGTTCGGTTGTGACTTGGTCACCCACTTTAAGGTTACCTTCAGGTCAGCAATGGCTTGTTTTTCTCATAGGGCAGCTTAGAGAGGAGCAGTATAGGCAGGGCTTACACAACAGGCATGCCTGCCTTTGCCTTTTCCCCTAGAGCTAGTGAATTTAGGACTGGGGGGAAACCAGCCTGCAATATTCCTCTTCTGATCACACATTCACCCCTTGGGTGAGTTTAACACAGTCACATACATCAAAGGGAAGAAGCACAGCACAGGGACATCAGCTTTGTGACTGGATGAGCCACTGCGGCTGTCCTATGGGCCTCAGTGCTCGGAGGAGTTCCCACAGCACTTCACAAGCTGGAGAAGACAGCTGCCATGTGTCCTGGTGCTCCACTGCAGGCTCTGGCTTTACCAGTGCAGCCCTAGAAGCACCAGGGAAACCAGTGATAATACCAGCACAGCCTCCCACACCTGGGATTTCCATTATCCACTAGGTCCTGGGCCAGCACAGCCCCTCTGCCAGTCACCTTGCAGAGCTCAGGCACAGGGCGGTCACTCAGACTGTTCCTCAGCCACAGTTAGTGAAGAACCTGTCCACTACTGCTCTGGGCTAGGTCCWGAAGCGGGAGATAAAGACATCACCACTCCTGCAAACAGCCATGATTGAGTTGTTTTACCTCTTCCCTTTTCTTGTGTGCAAGATAGGAGCATCATCCTATTTCTTCCCAGTTAAATGGCAACGATTTTTGCTAATGGCAGCTGAATCCCCAAGAGATGCTGAAATACCCCTTCAGTTTCTGTTCTGGGGCATGTCTAAAAGAGAACAGGAAGAGACTAAAGGACCTCTTAGAGCCTGCTTGGGCCCCTAGGGCAAGCTTATGTTCTAACATCCCAGTCTTTTCTCCAAGCTTTGGAGAGTTCATCTTCTTCCYGGTCTTTTCCCCTAATCATCCATCAGGAGAAGCTACACACGTGCATTCAATGTGAAAGAATGTGTGTACAGAGAAATCCCTCAGTGTTGCATAGCCCTTCCCTGTTTGCTTTCTGCAAGCAAAGCCTTCTTTTCTTCTGGGACCTTTTTCCTTGTGGAAGTAGCCTTGCCCTTTGGAGAGTGCTACATACTTTTACAATGGTAATAAGTAGCTGCTTTGCAATTTCCCTTGCCCCTGGTGTATTAAATTACCTGTGGACAAGATCTATGCACTCTCAGTAAGATTACCATCTCCGAGGAGGAGGAAGACCTAGAAAGCTACACATCTCCCACACACCCCCATTGCTGGTTGAAGGATCAAAGGTATCAGATATGCCTGCAGCATTATTACCCAGGGAAGAGCAGCCTTACCCGCAGCTGCCTCTCTCCCCTCTCTGCAAGGCACCTGGCAGCCTCTGAACCAGCCACAGAGCTTTCTTAGATGAGACTGCAGAAGTCAGCACTCCCATCTCCTTGTCACCTAAGCTCAAAAGGTTACAGGTTAAGATTTTCAGCTCCTGCAACACGTATGTTGCACTAGAGATAGAGTCACCTCTCAGAGAAAGTTGGGATCAGACACCATCTTGCCTGGGATCAGACACCGTCTTATCTGAGCAGATAAGGAGATGGTATCTTGTGACCAGCTGCTTCATTGCAAGAACCGTGTGTGTTGGATGGATGGGTCAGCAAGCAGCCGCTGCCTTGGCAGCTCTACTGCTGCCCCCTACAGAAGCTACAGTTTTGCAGGTAATGCTGCTGCGCTCAGGCTTCCAGCTTCTGCAGTTCCAGCTCTCAGAAGACCTTTGACTAGGACTCACTGCAGCACCTCTGTTCTTCCCATAGGATGCGAGACATCTACCAGCTCACTTCTGACCAAACCTAGGGCTGAGCTACCATGAGTGTTCCTTTCATTTAGCTTCTCCATAAACATAACAAACTCCCAGCTCTCACTGCAGTGTCCTCTGGTGATTGCCCATCTATTGGCAGAAACTCTTCTCTTACCCAAGAGTTTAGTAAAAAAACAGAAACAGGGTCCTCCACTTGGGGATAGGCTTCACGCACTGGAATCACTTCCTGCTCCCTGAGAGGTTTCCTGCTCTCATGTCCATGCTACCCCCCTTCCTTACTCTGCAGCTGTATAATCTCTTGCCCAGGCAGTGTTTGGACCGGTACAAATTCTGCTACCATAGTTACAATAATTGACTGTGAAGTCTTGCTTAGCTGCAGGGTAACGTACATGGGAAGGACTGCAGCAGTGAGCATACTGGTCACTCTTGGGCCAAGGAACAGTGCAAATCCACCCATGCACTGGGTGTAGTAATCGAACCCCCACCCTCATGCCAGCACTTTGCTTTATACAACCAAGTGCAACAGGAGAGAGAATATAGCTGTGGACTGGAGATCATGAAAGCAAAGAGGCTGGCAGTAAGCTCCTCCTGTCCTGTGGGCTTTTATGGCTGAGAGATGGCATAGGCAGAACCGATAATGTGCAAGGAGGCAAAAGTTATTGCTGCATGTTTGCCTGCGTGGGCTCTCCAGCCAGAAAGACAACATACTCCCCTAGGATGGTCAGCGGATAGTAGCCACAACTTAAAGCTGAATCAAGATGTGAACTCCCTTCAATAAAACAAGCACTATGTCTTTTCTCCCTGTTGCTGTCATATCCCAGATTAGCTCAAAATACTGTGATAAGACTAGCAATTTTCAGGCAGAAGATAAAACCACTTCACCAAGCTCTAATAAGCTTCTAGACTTAAGGAGAATTAATTGTGGAATCAGGGACAGACCAACCCTGGTAAGAGAAGCCGGGAAGATGCAAGCTGTGTTTCCAGGGGGCACCTCTAGTACAGTGAAGAGAAGTATGTGGCTGAAATATCTCACTCACTCTACCATGGTTGCTAAAAAGTGTGGAGAACCCTAAACCCAGCCTCTAGGCAGCAGGTTCACCTTGCTGCCTGAACAGGCCTTCACAAATGGGTCTTTCTGCTTTAAGAGCAGGGAAAGAGAAAAAGGAGAAAACTTGTGATCAAAAAGCTCCTAACATTCAGAGAAGCCCCTCACCAGTGGCTGCTCAACAAGTAGATAAAGAATCCCCTTAGGCTTTTAGGACAGTTAACTGCATACGTTGGCCTCCAACCCAGATCTAAACTGACAAAATTTATTTACTTCCTACACTTCACCCTGCATTACCTATGTATCTGCTTGCGGGAGTCAGTTTGCTCATTACCATGTTTCTACTTGCAATTGAGTTTCTGTTACAGAGTAGCTTAAGCAGTAGATACCCAGTTAGCAACTACCACGCTCTGCAGCACAATTTTGATGCCTGACTCATGGCAGGTGAGTAGTAAGTAAGAATCCAGTAATAAAATCCAGTAATAGAGTCCTTTCTTGGCACTTGTGTGCATCACACTGCTGCTGCAGCTGCACATAGCACCCTGTCCAGTTCCTTGGCAGCACCTAGGGAAGGGTACAAYGCCAGGAACTGAGGGCTTAGGAGGGTTTGAACCTGCCTCACTAAGATGCCTGTGACCTACAGGGTGTTTCTCCACAACTCCCATGCCTCAGGACATTGCACAAATCAGCCAGGAGGTCAAATGTCTGGGGAGCTGCACCTGGGAAATGCAGGCCATTTCTCCAGCAAGCAGAAGGAAGCAAGGGAGAGCAGCACAGTGCCCAGACMGAGCTGGGCAAAGTGTCTGTGGCAAACATTGCCACAGGCTACCTGCAATCCAGGCAACATGGGCAAAGAGGTCGAAAACCCGTGCACCCRGTGCTCATGATAGATAGTATGAGACAAGAAAATTGTCCAGTCACTAGGTGGCACACCAAGATCGTCACACTGGGCAGCATCCTCCCTCAGGAGGAGAGGAAAGAGAGTGAAGTAACCCAAAGCACAATAAATATAACAAGCAGTTATCTAGGGCTGATATGCTTGAAAAGAKCCATGTGTGTGCACAAAGTGAGCAAAACTCACCCAACAACTGGTTGGAGGAATATAGGGTAAAAGCACAGGCAAAATTCAGTCATTCAGTGAAATTCTGCCTGGTCTCCTTTGCAATCTCTCTGAGAAGTAGGAAGGCAAATAGTAGSAGGAAGACCAGCTCATGAACGGAGTGTGAAGAAACAAGGCCAAGAGGTGCACAGAGGTAGAAGTTGCTCTAGGGAATGCAGGTGCCACCTCTCCTGAGAGCTGGGCCTGCTTCTGTATGCAGCAGAGCAAAGCCCACAGAGAAGTTCCTTGCAGCAGATCAAACTTTCTGCTTCYCAGATGGAGGCAGAGTGAGGGACAGTGATAGCAGGCAGATGTTGCCTACTGCAAAAGGAGTTCAAAGGTGGTTATTTAGAGCAAGAGGAGGGAGGGCTTGGTGAAAAATGCTAGTGTGGTTTCTGGGGCAGGATTTTCTCTGGATTGGGACTGACACAGCAGCACAAGCTAAAACCAGCCAAAGTATTTATGTGGGGGGACTAGAGAGAGGTCTACGTTTTGGCAGAGGCCCAGCTACCATTGTGCATTTTTCTGCTACTGTAGATCAGTAGAAGCAGTGCACATTTGAAAGCATCAAGGACTGTATCATGGTCAGCTACACTAACTCTTCTGGACAGTCACAGGGTCTGCAGGACTTGACATCAGATAGCAGTACACCTCAGGCTCTCTAAGCATTTGCATGAGTGCAGCAGTACAGCACAGGCTTACCAGCCAGCTCCCCCTGAGCAATGGTTTGGCTGAGAATTTAGCCCAGACTGGAGAGGGAAGCCGGATCTATATCTAGGAACACAGAAATGCAAAAGAATGTAGTTCATCAGCTCAGATACTAATGAAGAGGCAGCGAGCAGGCAAACAGATTTCTTCCAAACATACGCTAGTGCCAAAACCCTCCGTTCAAACACTCAGTCTGATGCCAACAGCACATAACTCTGCCTAGCTGAGCATCTGAATGACAGCACATCTGCGTTTGCAAGATGAAAGTCAACAGGAAAATTAAATAATACAAACTGCTYGGTCACTCTGTTGCTTGAAGTGAAGGTCCATGTGCTGGCTCAAACCTTTTGTTTCCTCTTGTAGCATCACACCTGAATCCTGACCATGTTGTAGGAAAGCTGCAGGGTAGCTGGTACTGGGCAGAGTCTTGCTCAGATCTTTATTTTCACCTTTTAAGAGTCATGTCACAGCTTCAAGAAGATATATTCATACCTCTTCTCTCTCCCAAATCACTGTGAAGTGCTATTGCTGCATCCTGTAATGTACAGGCCCTGTGGTACTTAAGGGATAACTATATGCAGCAGTGATCCAGCAATTGGGGAAGAGCTTCTGGGAGAGAGTGGAAGTGCGAAGACAAACCTTTTGTGTGCAAAAAAATATACAAGGGAGAACACAAAATAAATAGGCCATAGTAAGTACAAAGAAGRTGGCATTTTGGCAATCACACATGTGGCCTTCTAGCTAAATTCCTGTAACTGGAAATGAGTTAAAAGTTCATGCCTTCTGAGTTTTTGTGGTTTAACAAGAGTTTTCTTTTTTTTATCTCTTCTGTAACCATATAAAATAGCTATCCAAACAGCAAAGAAAACTCTTCATACGGGAGAAAACAAGCAAGATTACATACAGCATGCTGTGAAATGCCTGCAAGAAGCACATTGGGAATATAAGCAAATTCCTACTAATGTTTTCCAGCTACAAGGATCTTGGGGATTACTTGTAACAGCAGCAGCTTTTAAAAAACAAAGRCTAACTAAAACCAGAAAACCAGGAAAAAGAAAAGTACAGTTTGAAGACAACTATCCTTTTAAGAGGAGTGCTTTTTTTTTACTCTCTTCTTGAGAGAGATTATCAGGCCTTAAATCCAGAGCAGGTTATATATCTGCCCTCTTTTCTTGGTGACTTCTCTCTACAGGAATTAAATGGGTCAAGTGTCTGTATGTGACAATTTTGATCCATGGGAAAACAACAAGCAAGTTAATAAAGATGGGCTACAGTGATTACAGGCACTGTAGATGTGTGTAAACAAGTTAATTTTTGATTCATGAGTGGTTCTATCACTGAGGGATTCCATCAAAGGTCTTAGTAATAAATATGTGGTGTTTTTCACAGTTAGGTTCTCCAGTATTTACTAATCCTAATCCTTRGGTTTATAGCAGTGGTATTTCCACTCGGAAAGCTCTATGGGATATTGGCTCCAATCAGCACAGGACGTTTGGACCTGCACCATTATAAAGACTGAACATAGATTAGTTTGCTCAGACTTAAATTCAACCATATCTAGAAAGAAGCACTGAAGCTGCCCTAAGAGCACATAAAATTCAACAGCCTTCAGCAGAGGAAGAATTGTCAGTTAAAGTGAGGTAATTTGAAGCTGCAARGAGAGAGGCTACAGTAACTTGTGCTGGAAAACCCATGAAACCCTTCTTGTTTTTCACCCAAAAGGAACGACTTCCTCCAGCAATCTCTCTCTCTGTGCTCCCCTGACCTGGAACGGCCTCAAAGGCCCCAGAAACGCTTTCAAAATGACAGGGACATTTCAAGGCAGCTTCTTACTGAATTACTGGGCACCACCAAGCCCCTGTTCCTTGGAAGTAGAAGAGGGCCTTGGCACAGGATGTTTGTGGCGAGAGGCCCATATCCTCGTGATGTGGGTGACTACGAGAAGTGCCAGCTCTGCCGAAGAGCTCGCAGTGCCTGGCCAAGGCAGCAGCACTGGCTTCCAGTGCTCTTCTCCTCTCCTCGTTGCGCAGACAACGGTGCCTTTTCTTTCTTCTAGGTGCTACATAGTCCTAGTCAGCACAGCAGGTGGGGAAAATATATCAAGAAGGATAAAGGTGTTTCATAAATTTCTTTGTGCAAACAAAACACAAGAGCTTGCAAGTGAGGGAGGAAGCAGAGAGGACGGGTGCTGAATTTTCAGGAATTCAATCTGGTGCCAAACAGCAAAGGAGAGAAATCTCACTGCTTGACTGTGCATAGTTGCACTGGYGGCACTATGTTAGCAATTGCATAGATATGTTCAGGGGCTTTACTCTTTGGAGAGCTGACTAGGTGGATATCTAGTTGCATTTATACGAGTCAAGTGCATTTTATATAGTGGGCCATTCCTTTTGGGACGCAGATAAGGGCTGTCTGTGTTCTAAAACCAACGTTAGTAGGTGATAACCAAAAAAATATCCAAACATCCTCTCCACTTCTGAGGTAGAGTTAGAGGCAGCTCAGAACTCCYGTAACAACTGCAAATGATAATAAATGGGTGATGAGAAAGCACTGCACTCTCTCTCAAGCTGAATGCCCAGGATATTCTCTTTACCAAACACCTCACTTTGTAATGGAAGAGGTTCCTGAGGAAGACACATTTTTATCACATCTGGATACAAAGCAACACCACCTTGAAAAATCCTGATGTTAGTACTGAGCGTTTGCATGTGAAGATCCAGTGCTAAGGTCAGGAGTCTGGGAGGGAAACAATGCTTTAGAGCAATGAGAAGTTAAAAAGATGGAATGAAATGGTGTGAGAGATATTTTATGGCTTGTACAGGCTGTACGGACACCAGAACTCACAGGAGATTATAGGAATACAGTTACAAAGCTTTGACCCAGGAAAGGAGGAGTCAGGTTTATCCACCTTTTGAGACTATGATGCTATTTTCCATTTTTTTCATAAAGCATAGGTTTGCATCACGGCTGTATATTGAGGTTTATTTTGTTCTGCCTTCAGATCATGGGAGTAAAATCCTGGTTGCCCTGAGGTAAGTGGGACGTTAGCAAACGGCATAATAATGGCAGGATTTCACTGTAGATGTTTTGAATCGCTGTCGTACCAGCATCTCCCTGTGTGCTGACTGGGATCATTCCCAGCCAGTTTCAGAGCAGACGGGTACATCAGGCCATGCCACCTGCCTGAGGAGATCCTTGGGGTATCTGACCTTCCCTACTAGTTGCTGCTAACTAATGTTATGTTCTCATGTGCTAGAGAAAACTGTCCATAAGCAATGGGAGATGGGAGCAGGAGCAGATGGATGAATCCATGCAAAGATGAATCCCCAAGAGACTGCTGCGGGGAATGGCATTGCCTGCTGACAAAGGAAGGTTTTACAAACCAGCTGTGGTTACCTGCCACCCAAGAGATGAATATTCAGGGTTTGTATTAGAGCAGCATTAGAGCAACATCAGAGCAACATCTGCAGATGTAACCAGGGAGCTTCCTGCATATCCCTTTCATAAAAGACAGCCTCCCCTAATGAGGGATCTCCTYGGTCTTGCAGCTCCAGCTCTTCTGGGCTAATTCCCTCCTCACGTGGAGCTGATCAACATCTCACTCCCTGCTGCCCTTCATTAGCTTCTCACGTTCAGTGAGAGCCTTGCAAAATGGGAGAGAAGGAAGAATTTACAATTCTTGCAGCCAGGAAAGTTCACGCAGTTATTTGGTGGACTGTAGACACCCACTGTGCTTCACTTTTCCCTAATTTTGCTGCTATTCCCAATGCTGTTTTTCTCTCTAGGTCCTCCCTGGCTGAACCTTTACTGAGGCTTTTGATAACAGGTGGATTTTGCAGTCAGTGGAGCTGTAGCTCTTCACCTGTACGTGAGGGAGAAAGCACCACCCTGCAGATCCCCTATCACACCTCCTATGTGTCTCTTCCTGGGAAACAGTGCCTGATGGTGGAAGTTTGCTCAGTTAGGGCAAACCTAATCCCTAGGAGGGATTTGCAGCTGGCTGAGGGGGTTTTGCTAGAAGGAGGATGAGCTAAAGGGCTGCAGCATCCCTCTCTCCCATGTCATGGTGTTTGCTACAGCATTGTGGTTCCCAGGAAGTGTTTTCTGGGAGGAGGCTGACTTCACCCTGTGTTTCTGCCTCAGTGGTCATGTCCAGGTTTGTAAGTTGTACTCAGGGCCTCTCTGCTTTCATCACGGATTTCAGCAGTGGGAAACTACTGGGAGCACTTCTGTCCTGAACCTCTCATGAATTTGGTAGCTTTTTTCCTATGCCGCAGCTGGGAGYTCAGCTCCGCGCCCAGGCTGCATGCAAGCAATTTTCAGCCCAGGGTGTGGAGTAGTTAAATATGACTAAGAAAATGAAAAATGACTAAGAAAAACAAAYTTGTGAAGGCTGTAGAGTGATCTCCAGCCTAAAATAGCTAAAGAGCTTTGCACTCCTGCTGCAAAATCCCAAGGTGCACAGATCTCCTGATAATCCTGAAGCACCTTGGAAGAGAGCCAGGCAGAGCCCCTGTTCCCAGCTCCTCTCCTCAGGGAGCTGAGAGCATAGCATCCAGGTTCAGAAACGATTTCTTTGCCTATTGTGGAAGCCCATACCAGTGGAAAAACCTTCTCTGCCCACTGCTTCTCACCCCTGTGGAGCAGGGAGCTGTGCAAAGGAGTGATCAGAGCTACCTTCATCTCCCACAGCCACCGGCTCCATGTCTTGTCCATGCATTACTCCATGGCAAAGCACATCAGAGTCATTGTGTCTGTGGAAGCTGTTGGCAGGTATGGGCAAGCTTGTTTGGGTAGATTCGGCTCGCATTATTTGGCTGATTATTTCTAACTCTCTCTGGTTGCACTTCCAGTCATTCTGTTGCTTCTCTCTGTTCTTTTGTGGTTTTTCTTTAATTTTCCTCTAGTACTTCACATAATTCTGGTTGCTATGCAGTGTTTCCAAGCTCAGCCATCTGTAACAGTCCCTAACGATGGGTGCACGCAGCTTGGCTGCAGCATGGATGCTTTGCTGATTAATTTGCCTTTTTTTTTTTTTTTGTACAGTCATTTTGGATGCTTGGAAATAAACTGAAAATAAAACTGTTACTAATACCTCCCCCCTTCTCATGCCAGTTAGAATGATTTTGCAAAAGATTGGTTTACTTAAGTTGTGTGGTCTAGACCAGAGTACAGACTGCAAAGCAATGTAAGCTGTGTTATAACATGGAGCTTAACTTGCTCTCTGTTTCTTCTTCCCACCAGCATCACATCGCTCTGCAAAAGGAAGCAAGGAAACTGTGTGGAGAACAAGCAWGAGCTGCAAAGGGCATTCTTGGGCATTTTACAGGAGTGCTGTGCTGGGTCWCCACATAGGGCGACAAGGTGGAACCTCAGAGACAGCTTCCTCTACCAGAAGCTGGAGAAAGAGAAGGATCTGAGTGCTGTTCTCCCACGCACAGAACACATCCCATATGTCCCATACTGAAGACATGCCCTGCAGCTCCCTGCAAAGCACATTAGCCCAAACAACCACTGGGTGTGGAGGAARACCTGCAGGCATTCAGCGGAGCTGCTAAGGGCAAGTATGTCATGGGGGAGGGCAGGGCAGCAAYGTCTTGAGTTCACTTCCCTTCTTTCTGCCTCTGCAGGGCTGTGTTTTGGAACATAAGTGTTTGTGATTAATAACAATAAAAAAGTAAACAATATTATGGGCATGGTTGGGGCCCTCAGTGGTCATAACTGCCCAAAATAAAGTGATAAAGTCCCATTTAGCAACAGTATTGCTGCAGGAGGTAGCAGTCATGAAGGTTGTAAGTTTTCTTGCAAAGCCTTTCTTGGTATACGATCAAACTTCAGTCTTGCTGAAGAAGGCTACAGCAATGCTGGATTCTTTGGAGGGAGCTTTATCAAACCACGGCTATATTTTTCTGAACTTCTTAAGCTGTTCCAGTGTTTAGGCAAAGTTGGTGCCTAGGACTGTGCTTAGGGCTCCTACCTCTTAGCGATGGGACTGCAGATGTAACAGTTCAGGGATGCCAAGGCTCTCCTTGAGGGTTGAGGCTATTAGCCAGCCAAGGCCAGAAAAAGAGAGGTAAGGGGTAAGACTGGGATACTGTGGCCTCTGAGAATAAGAGCAAGAAGCTTTCTGCTCCCTTGTGAAGTATAAAGTCATCTACATTGGGGAACTTCAGCTGATCCATATGTTTACTCCTCTTCTTCCTGAAGCAAAAGGAAAGAGAAGAGAGTTAAACTCCAAATTTTATGTGAAAAGCTGCATAAGGCTTTAGCATTACTTCCCATTTTATGCATCAAGACACTGTGCTTGAAATAGCAGGAGCTGTGTTCCTAAACAACTGTAACTCATAAGCAGGTCAAAGCAGGCTCCCAAGGACACAAGCAGCCTCAAGATTACCTCCTTGATAGATACTCTTCCATTTTTTTCCTTCTGAAATACATCCATAACCAAAACTATTTTGCTAAATGGTGACTCAGAGTTTTTTGCATGACTGAAGCCATGTGCTAATTAAGATGGATGCTTCCTTAAGATCTTGAACCTCAGGAGCAATTGTAAAGTTGGAAGAGTCAACGGAAGGGAGAGACACTAATTTGATTTAAATGGATGCTGTTTGGAGATTGTTTTTGAAATGAGTGAGATCACCTACAGTGGGGGAGAAGCAGACTACAACAATCTTAGATTATTCCAAAATTCAAATGCCACCCACTGCAGTAGGTCATACAGACTGCAGGGAGCATTGAATTATGGCAATATTTTCACACTGAGTGAGGAAGCAGGAATAACTGGGCTGTGAAGACATTTTTCCAAAGATGGGACATGCAGGGATAGCAGAACATAATGAATTGCAGATTTAAGGCACACTGATTTTTGCCATTAGGATGATTAATTTCATCTTGGACTCTACCAATGTTTCTGAAAGACATTTTGGCATCACAGGGAATACAGCTAAATAGCTACTGGTAATAAACAGGGAAGGACTTCAGAGTAGGTACATCAAAATCTCGTCATTAGATGCTATGGCTAACATCTCACTGTATGGAGTTTCATAACAAATACAAAGTACCAATTGCTGTGCACAGAGGGCTAGGGGAGACCCTGCCAACACAGCAAGCTCTGTATGATAGATGGTGTGCGACGGCTACAGGACTCTGCAGAGGATGTTACTTGGGTACAAGTGGTGCTGGGGAAGGGGCAGCCCTTAGTGATGCTCAGCCTGATGGGAACGAGCAGTTGTGTGTATGAACACAACTGGTCTTGTGTTGTATATTACTCCAGGAATATGATGCCAAGAAGGAAGCATTATGTCCTAATAAGCAAAATATGAAATCAGCACTAATTTCTACCTGCAGACTCCTTAAATCAAAGGATTTGCAGTGAGAGCAGATGATCTAACGAACAAAAGATTAGCTCCCACAGGGAGAACAAAGGAGATAGAAAGGAAAGAGAAAATCTGGCTCTTTCCTTTTTTTTTACACTCTGCACTATCTTGTTTTSTGGCTGCAGATTAACAGTAAACCCTTGTTGAGTCTACAGGATGAAGGAACAGATGTTGGTCTTACCAGCACTAATGTGACAAGTGGACTAAGATTTCTATCCAGACCTTGATAATCCACTAAGTAGTCCCTCTGCCTGTTGCATCTGTGCCCCAAATTTTGAAAAAGCCTTTTGTTACTAATCATTCAATTGCACATATCCCTCTGCACCCCCCAACAAACTCCTTTCTCTACCATCCTCATCTGTGAGAGTAAGTTTCAAGATACGATTAAAGTGCAGTTGTCACCTTAATAAAACCAAATCTTGGCAGTGCCTGGCTGGTCCATAACTGTCCTGTTTATCAGCATCCCTCACACGCAGCCTGCAGCCATAGTAGAACCACCGGGGTCTTCACCACAGCAGGCAAACCAAGGGCTGGGACCACAGAGCTTCACCTCCAGGTAGAGGAGCAGGGACTGGAAGGAGATGACCTTGAACAGACAGCAGTGGTGGTAGAGTCTGGGGAGCTGAGCATGCTGTGGGCAGATAGGGCTGAGCCAGCAACTGCTGCCTTTGGGCAAGGCTTTTGCTTTTCCCTGTCCTGCTGCACTTGTAGAAGAGGTCAGCCTAGCTTCCAAGGCCCCTGCAGAGGGCTGGGCAGGGAGCCACCACTACTCCGTGCCAGCTGCTCTTGCCCCAAGGTAGCTAGAGCTAGCACTTCTAAAACTGAGGTCAAGCTGGGAAGTCAATCTGCAGGTCATGGTCAGGTCTGGTGATGGTAGCCAAAATCAGACACAGCACAGCAGTTACCAGACAGGTTTGGAGCAGCCAGGCCTGAGGTTAAACTGGGAAGTCAGTCTACAGGTTGGGGGCTGGATCACAGAGGCCACAGCTAACCAAGTGGAAATATAACCATAATATAGCTCAAGCAGAGATTGAAGGTCCAGGGCTAAGCTTAAATGGGCTCCTGGGCCAATGAGAAGGGGGTGTGGATGAAGGCCCAGGTGGGCCATATAAGTCTATCAGTGCCTGTCRTCTATCAGGGACCTGTCATCTGCAGCCCAAGCCAGGGACAGTGTTACCATGCAGGGAAAGACCCCCCTCACATGGCACAATATGAAAAATAATTCCCCAGGAGATAGTTTCCTGGAAAGGAGGCCTTATCAGAGGAGTGATGCTGGAAATACATTCACCCTGCTCATGGATTGGGTCATGTTCCCTGCTCCACAGCTGGTGCCAAAAAAGTAAGGCTGGCTGTATGTAAAAGCAGAGCAAACATCAGCCTCCCCCAGGTCTGCATCCCACCTCCTCCCGTGGCAGAACGAGGTTGGCCTCACTCCTTAGAGCAGCAAAAAGTTGGTTGTGCCTCCAATAAGGGCAAGCTGGGAGCTGTCTGCAGGAAAGATACAACCCCTTGGTACCTTCTCTATGACACTTCTAAATCACAGCTGAGAGTAGGGATACCCTGACCAGCCAGTAGGTTTACTTTCCACTAAGAAAGGCGCGGAGATGACTTTTTACTAAATACCTTCTTGTCCTAGACAAGTGGAAATGTCCATGTTGGCCAGGAAAGGCTTAATGCATTTTGAAAAGGCCAGGAGGGAGTCATTTGGCCYACCTCACTGCACCTGCTAGAAGCAGCTGGCCTGGAAGGAGGGCTTAAAAGGAGAGTTGCATGCAGGAAGAAGTGTGAAGATGTTTGGTTTCTCTGGCTGAGCTTGGAAGTGAACAAGAACCTGGTAGGGCCTTAATATAAGGCTGTGCTTTTGATCTGCTTGCTGCTGAATTATTGTACTGTAGGTGGTCCTGGTTAAGCAGAGCAAGAGCAAAGCTATGTGATTTTTTACTTTTTCTAGGGYTTTGTTGAGATTTTGCTACTGGTCTTTTACAGGTAGCATAATGATGCAGCTATGTGTGGTGGAGTTGAGCTTAGCTTTGCCCCTGTTGGCAGAGACCCGAACATTGCAGGATTCTGTAAGTGGGTTGAGCACTGGCCTTACAGCCCTTGTCCAAATGTCAAAGTGAGTGGCAGAGAGCTGATGGCTGTAGTAGGTGGGACAGCAGTGCAAGCCCTGCTTTAGCCAAGTATTCTGCCATGTGGATTGCTGGGGGCAGCTGTGTGAAACTTCCTAATAAGGTGCTTCCTTACAGGGATTCTTAAACTTACCACTTTAGTTTCTTTAAATGTGCTGCTTCGTCTCTTGTGAGCAAAGCACCCCATCTTCCCCTTGCTCCCCCTTACCCCAGCTTCCTGAAGCTGTCAGCCCTTCAGCCCTCCTCCAGGAGAGGCTGTACTGGGCTCTGCCTTATTTTACCTTCCCAACGCCTTCCCTGGATGGCTGCATCCAATTCTATTACACAGCATTTGAGAATGTGCTGGTGGAGGCTGAACGGTGTTTCAAGTGAGCAGTACTCTGCTRAGTTATGTAATGGCATTACAACATTTCAATGCTCTAATCTTTCCCAAAGCAGCTCATCATGGGGATAAGAAAATAAAATAAACGTCAGCTCTCCAAGCGGAGAGACCTTGGTCGGTGCTGACACCAAAGCTCTTCTGCATTGTTCTGATTCAGAGSCTGGAAACATTCAGGCTGTTTCATGTAACGAGGGTTACCTTTAACTGTCCCTGACAAAAGTTATTGGTTACTCTTCTTAAGTGTCTAGTTCTTAGCCCCTTCTAGTGGGGAAAAGAGAAGGCTGCAAGCTGAGTGCTGAGGCRCAAGTGAAGTTCAGGCTGAACATTATGCTGCTGGTTAAAGGTTCCCGAAACTGGGCAACTGTAATTTTAACTAGTTCCTCTCTAAAACGAAGTTCCTTGGGAGCTCCTTGACCAAGTCCTTAGGGAAAAGCTTGTTATAAGTGGAGCATCCTTCTATTTCTGACTTCCTGACTTCCCCTTTCCTTCCCACCCTCCATCTGCGTAACTACTGGAATCGTCTCCAGAAGGAAGCTGCGGGGGTGCGTCCACAGCTTTCTCTTCCTGCTGCTTGAATGTGCCTGTCCTGCCATGGGTGAGGGAACGGCTGGGGTGCAGCCCCTTCTTCCATGGTGGGAGAGGGCAAAGCAGAAGTGGGGAAAGGCGTGAGCAAAAAGGAGGTTTTCACTGTTACAGATCACACGTGAGTCAAGGCTAAGCAGGTAGACGGTGATGTCACGCCCAGTGCGGCATAACAGCTCTGGCCTGGGAAGCTCTGTGGGCTGCTGGAACTGTGCCACCAYGGTACAGCTTCCATGCTTGGAAGGGAAGGGTCTAAGAATGGACATGTCCACTAGCAGTTGTAATGCTGTCACTAGAGTCACTTTAGAAACAATTGCTGTGATTTATGATCCTATCAAACCCAATATGTTTTTGATGGTGATGAGATTAGTGATTTATTAATTGYTTTAAATGAGGTGTCATATGATGACTCCCAGCTGTTAGGTTGGCCCAGTAAGGACACGGATCATCAGTGCAGCAGAGCTTGATGGACACTTTCCTTGGGATACAAAACTGTGAGGCCTGAAGGTATTGGGAAATCTAACCTGGAGCTTTGATCAGAAAAGTTATGAAAGACAAAGCTCTGACAGTGCCTTTTAAAAAGTAGCAYAAAACCTTACAAATTGTGTTCCAATGCACAAGAACAAAGTAACCAGGAACAGAAGTGCTCATGGTTATGAGAGAATCAATTAGGGCATATAGATGAATAATACATACGCAGCCTAGGAGGGACAGATGACATCTGCTTTATTTTTGTACCGTTAATTGAGAGGTGATTCTAGGACAGAAAAAAAAAAAGCACAAAGGAAAGATGTGGAGCTTTGGAGGAGTTTCTGGTCAGTGTAAGAAGCTGCAGTCTCATCCACAGCACTTCCTGCCCATTAAGCTGTAAAAACCTCAAAAGAGGAGTTGTGCTAATGTCCTCTACAGCTTCTAATCCTTGTAACTGATACTGCCTAGGAAACCAGTTCAGATTGTAAATGACATGAGCATTTAAAGAGATGAATATTAAAGTTGTTGCTTCCCAATCTGATGGTCTTTCCTGTGTTAAGATAGTGGCTCTATTGTCTTCCTTGCTCTTTGGAGCCCAGGATAAGTCATGGGACATCAGTCAGCTCTATTTATCTATAGAAACAAGGCACTGCTGTTCTTTGGATGTGTAGGAGTCTCTAAAGGAGAGCAAGTGTGTTTTGGCTGGGTGAGGGACGCTGGAGGAAGGCTGGGATCCTGACTGGGAGTGATCTGCTCTTGCCCACATGTGCTGAAATTCCCTGCATGTTAGTCTGCAGCCGTGGCACAAGGAGAAAAATCAACTGCTCTACAGATCTTCTGCACCACTCCCCCTTAGGCCTGTGCACCATGTGGGTTTGCCAGCCCTGAGACTGGAATAACTGCTGCAGGGCTAGAGCCAGAGCCTGCTGAAGGAGGATCACTCCACATCTCTCTGCTTTAGTGCTTCCCAACACAGCTCATTGCAAAGCCTGTTGCAGGTACCCAGTCGTTTTTGCTTGAGGTAAAGGCTCTGAGGGAGGGACAGCTGGCACATCGCAGTTCTGCACCTATTTCTGCCTTTGGTCCTGGGTCCCAAGCTGTGGYTCCTGTGGTCCAGGGAGCCATATGAATTTGATATCTGTACAGCGCTTTTGGTGACCACTGATGTACGTGTTGAGGGCTAGTGGGGCTCGGTAGGTTGTGTGGTTAGGTATTAATGTGGTTAGGTAGTCCACACAAGTTGATTGGTAACCACTGTTCTCTGGATTGAACAGAAAGAGGCCCCACATACCTGCTTTTCACATCCTGTGTTTCTGCAGGGAACACTGTGGGGAGGAGAGAACTGGGCTGAACTGACCAGGGCTGTGTCAGCGCAAAGGCACTGCAATCTGTTTTCCCTCTCCRAAGATTTCAGGCCACTTGTTAATTATGTACCTTAGGAGGGCTTGCTCCTTCATCCTGATCTTCCATAGTGAAGTCCTGAATAGAAAACCTGATTCAAATAGCAAATTGGTTGACCTGTGATTGGGAAAAGAGTGGAGAAGGGGACCAAGAAGCCTTCCTTGGCCCTCCAGTCAAGGATGGATCACAGGAGCTGGGCTGCTCCCCATTGCCAAGGCTGAACAGCATAAAGAGATGCAGGGGAGATTGAGCGAGATCTTTGTGGCCTGCAAAAAGGTATGGTGGTGTGGTAAGGACAGACTGTAACCGTTTAAGGAACTAGAGCTGCCATGTGTGGTGGGAGTTGAGGATACTTAGGTTTCTTTAAGGAGTAATCCCTGAGTTTTCTGACCCAATTCAAGGCTGTGCCTGGATGGTATAACTCTAGCCTTAATGTTGCAGATCAGCAGTGACAACTCACACTCGCTGCTTGGATTGTTGCTGTTGGCTTTGTGAACTCTTCATTGCATCTGCTTCTGTATGGTAAACAGAGGTGTCCTGAGGACAGAYGCTGCGCTACCTGCTGTGGCAGCACTAGTAATGTGGAGCCATGTGAAAAGGGGCTCTACAAGCAGCTCCCCTTTGCTGAACTCAGCCTAACACATCTATCCAGTGGGGGAGGAACTAGTATGCAATATGGACATTGAGCCACAGAGATTCACTGGCTTCCAAAGATGGTGATCATGCCCTGATGGAAGCCAAAGTCTGTTTTAGGAGCCTTAGTTAGCTTCACAGAAACAGGGATAAGGTGCTGGCTGCTGGACTTACAGGAATGGCCCTTGAAGCAGCCACCCCTCACTGGTGTGTGCTTGTCAATCTGCTGTAGACCAAATGCCTGAAGCTACAGAAATGTCTTGTAACACAGAGCGAAAGCCAATGAGAACTCGGTGCTCTGTGTGGGGCTTTTCTGCCTGCTCAAATTTTCCACTTGTTCTACTCTGCATCTCTATGATGACAACTCTGCCTTCACCCTTTTCTCTGGACAGGTGCTCTGTGTGACCAGTGGCAGAAGGAAAACCTGGAGCTGCATGTCAGGTTTAACAGAAAAAAAGGTCCTATGGAGGATTTGAGTGTGTCTAGCCACAGAGGAGGGTAAATGCTTTCMGTTTCTCTTGCCTTTTTCTCTGTGGTGTTAAAATCCTTTTATTCTGGACCTGCTTTGGCTCTGGCTTCTCTGAAGTATGTGACACCCTTGAAGGACTAGGGGTTGAGCTGCCATTAGATATCCAGTCAGCAGCTACTTCTGCCACTTTTATTTCCCTGTGCTCTGGATGTTTGTTGAGTACTAGCCTAGGGAATAGCAGTCATCAAACGTGCAATTTCTATGCTGCTCATATTCTTTCTTCATTTTAACAAAAGGAAATGATATCAAGCTCCTTCTTTTGTACAGGATCAGCAGCATGTTCCGTAACGCAGTGTCAGCAGCGTGCCCCGGCAGCGATGGAGGCTAGCAGCATGCTGGSCTGTATCAGTAGGAACACAGCTAGCGGACCAAGGCGAGTGATTACAACTCCCCTTTTACTAAGCGCTYGTTAGATCACATCTGGAATACTGTGTGCGGTTTTGGACCCTGCCAGTACAAGAAAGATGCAAATAAATTTAAGCCAGTCCCGGGGAGGCCCCAAAAGTCTTGGAGCATATGACTCACGAGGCTGAGGGTGCTGAGCTTTGTTGGYCTGGAGAAGGCTTTGGGGGACCTACTGGCAGTTTTCCAGTTGATAACCCACAGAGGCTATCAAGAAGACAGAGTAGTCTATATGGAGGTTCATGGTGGGGGGATGAGAATCTATGGTGATAAACATGAACTGGTCCTTGCATCAGACGATATAAAGTTCCTCCTAGRGAAGACGGTCAGGCACTGGAACAGAGGCCCAGAGAGTGGCAAGTTTTCATCCCTGCAGAGTCCAAGATGCTACCGGAGAAACCTGGAGCAGCCTGGTCTGAGCTCGGTGCCGGCTGTATGGYGAGCAGGAGGCTGGAGGAGAGACCAGAGGTCCCTTCCAACGCGAGTTACTGCGGCTCTAGGGATACCAAGGGCATCGTGCGGGGGGAAGCTGCAGCCGTGCTCCGCTTCCGCGGAACGGCGGCTTTCGGCGCCCGGAGCGGCGCGGCGCGGCGGCGGCGCAGGCCGGGCGGCGGGGAGGCCTCGGCGCCGAGGCTGCGAAGCAGCAGCCTGACACTACCAGGTCCAGCCCCTAGATGG
>NW_028186474.1:107442-135202 GCF_003343005.1 Rhea americana | reverse complement strand
GGTGCTTCAAAAAGTTATTCTCTTAGTACATCACTTTGGTCTATTTGCAGGTTTGCTGAGAACTGCAATTTTTATTGCCAAAGAAGATCTTTAAAAGGAAGGGATGGAGCGCTTTTTTTTCCCCTTTTATTGYTTTTAATTTCTGAACGTTAGATATTCTTTGTGTGGTTATTCAGGTATTGTGCTTTAGTGAATAATCACTTAGCCTGTAGTCAGTCACTGCAGAAACTTCTCTAGTGGTTGAAGATCTTCCTTCAGCCTTGTTGGAGGTGGTAGTTCTCCTCCTCTCATGAACTRAGAGTAATGGACCTTGTGAGCAGTCGCTGTCTGCTTTGATGMAAAATCAGTCAGTTCAGAATAAACRGGCTTTGCTTTGGCAGTTCTACTCTAGGGCTGGTAGCATCCAGCAGAGGGATGAAAACAAAACAGCTGGCTTAGACTACCACACTACAGGTGCTTCTGATGTGAGGGGTCTAAGTTGGCTTCAGGAAGACTCATAGTGTCTTGTCCTTTGTGCTTATCAGCATCTCAGTGTAGCAGTTATTCATGGTTGATAGTTTCTGCATATGAGGTTTTCAAGAAAAATGCAGTTGCTGCTTTGAGGAAGAAGTATTCTGAATGTGGTGTATGATGTTTTCTGGGTTAACACAGCCTCAGATTGAAAACCCACTTCTGCCCTCCCAATAAGGTTGCACATTTAGCCTCTGTGATCTCATGGTACTACATCTGGGTAACTGGTAACTTTTTATCCCTTAAGCCTATGGAAAATTTAATTTTGATATTGGAAAGTATTGCAGATCTTGTTTTGAACTGGAACAACGGTGTTCTTTTGGGGGAAAAAGCCCAACAAGATGTTTTCTGTCTCATCTTGATAGCGGATGTATTTTGGTGGTGAGTTGAAAGGTGTAATCTGTCATTTAAAATTGTAATAGGTCATGCTAGTGTTCTCTAAATCAAAATTGATTTCTTTGTATAGTTCAAGTTGGAAAAGACCTCAGGTGCACAAAGCAGGGTCAACATTGAGTTCAGACCAGGTTGTTCAGGGCTTTGTTCAGTCAGATCTTAAATYCTCCAAGGACAAAGATTCTTCAGTCTCTGGGCCTGCTCCAGTTGCTTGACTATCCTCACAGGGAAGGACCTTTTCTTTATATCTGGTCAGAGCCTCTGCTGCTTCTGTTTTTGACCGCTGTCTCTAGTCCTCCTTCCATGGGCCTTTGTGCAGAGCCTGTTTCCATCTTCTGAATAACTTCCGTGTAGGTACTGAAAGGCTACTATCAGCACATACACCTCCAGAGCCTTTTCTTCTCTGGTCTGAACAAGCCCAGCTCCCGCAGTGTCTCCTCACAGCGCAAGTGCTCCAGCCCACTGAACATCTTGGTGGCACTCTGCTGATTTTACTCCAGTTCATCTGCATGTACTGGTGGGTCCAAAGCTGCACTTGGTATTTTCAGACSTGGTCTAAAAAGTGCCAGGTAAAAAGGAATAATCACGTCCCTTGATCAACTGGCTATACTCCTGTTGATACAGCCCAGCGTGCTGTTAGCCTTCATCCCTGCCAGGGCACACTGCTGACTCATGTTTAGCTTACTGTCCCCCATGCCTTACATTTTATGTGTATGTGTGTATATATACATATACATGGTGTCTATATATACAAATATATGCCTACACACAGCCATTGTCTCTCATCTTTCTGCCTTGCAGCTCTGAGAAGGGCCTGGCATGTGTGTATGTATATACAGATGTGTGTATACATACATACACACATCAAGTTATAYCTTCTGCAGCAGGGAGCGGTAGTTCTTCCATACTTGCACACAAATTCCAGTTGTTGCTGGTGGTGACTGTTGACTACCTGGCCTTTCCGAACTGTTCTACTGCTGTTCCGCCCATACGTGGACTGGCTGTGCTTCTTGGCCAGCAGGTCTGTCTGTTGCTGTGTCTTGACTTTGTTTCTCAAAGTTGCATTGTGTCAAGTACTTCTTTGAGAYGTGATCAGGTTACTAGGATAAGAGGGAGTGTTATTGAAATGGGACTTTTCCCATGAGGATTGAGTTGAATCCTGTTTGATGACATTTGAATCCAGAATATAAACATGTAATAATGTGTAAAGTGAGAGAAATTTTGCARGAGAAATATTCTGTGCTAACAAAGTTGCTTGTTTTGAGCTTGATTCTGGTGGATTTACTCTCCACAGAGTTTAATTACCTTACCTTTTGATATCACTGGAGATACTTGGGACAGAAATAATTTTGAGATCTGTGTTTTTCTGTTTATGTAGAATATTTTTTATCTAATATTTTTGACTGGCATGTATGTTAAGTTAATAWCTGGGCTTGTTTCAGAGAATGCTTGTTGCAAGACAGGAATTTGTTGTGTTAAGCAACTTTCTTAGCTCTATATAAATAGAAGAATTTATGTAAAGTTGTGACTCTTTTTCCAAATTGGTGTTCATAAAGCATTTGCAAAAACACAGGACTCATAGAAATCAATAGAAAGATTCAGATTTGTAGAATAGGATATATAGAATCTGATATTTAGGAAATTTGAAGCTATGAATAGAGACTTCATATCCTATTTAACTTTTAGAAATCTTAGATTTAGTTTCTAGGATTTTATGTTTATTAAGAATCAGAGCCTTAAAGATGAAGGGGGTTGATGCAATAACCCTTTTTTGTGTGTGTTTGTGAGTAAGGGATAGAATTAGTTGGTGAAATAAACTCTTGTATACTGTGAGAAAGAAGAAGGTAGAGTTACCAGTAGCTGTGAGAGAGGGGGGAAAAAATCGTTGAAATGGAAGGTGAGAAGCTGGTTGGACTTCTCAGAATATAGTTTTTTTTTTTTAGTCATTTTTTTTTAAAAAAATAGCTAGATGATGAGTTCTCATTCTAATAATATTACAAAGCTGCTGATTAATAATTAATATATGTTAGCCACCGAGTATTAATTGTGCATATTTGCTAACAGAGTGTTGAAGTTGAAACAAGTTGTGGGAAAAAAAACTATGAAAAGATGTATACTCTTTTTAGCCATGAAGATGCAAAACTTACCAAGAAAAATACCTTAAAGCATAGAAAATTGTTCTTTTAGAAATTCTTGAGGGTTGGATATAATATTGACTCAATTTTATATCTAAAACAGTATAGCAAAGTGACAGTTTAATCCTGCAGGTGAGACTTAAGTGCAATTGTAACCTCAATGTGATTGTGATAATTTAGATCTTATTTGTGCTCAGTGTGAATGCTGGAGTCTGGGTCAGTCTGACACCTCCAAAAGTCTTGTGGCATTTGGAAGGTAACTAGAACTCATCTTTTTWAAAAAAATTACATCCGTCAGATTTAAGAACACCATTTTTAGTATACCCCAAGAGGTGTAAGTAGGAGCAGTGATTTGGAGCAGTGTAGGGTGGCCTTTYAGCTTATCCCAGACTTACTGTTCTGCAGGTGTATCTGCAAGTTTGAATGCAGAAACAGAGTGAGAGGAAGAATTAGTGGAAATTGGTTATTCAAACATCTGAAAAGAATTAAAGGTTGGTATGCATTTGTCTAGAGCAAGTATTGATTCCATGCTTGAGAGAAAAAGTGCTGAATAACTTAATGACTCAAGATATCATTCAGGGATGCAGAAATCTTAAGAGGAAGATTTTTAGCTAATTGCTTTGAAATGAAGCTGAAGAAATGTGTTAGATGCTGTCGGTGTGACTTGTCAAATAAATACTGAATGCAGTATTCAAAACTCGTAAAGAGTACCTTCTACTGCTGTTGTAAAGCCCAGGAAAAATTTTTGCACTGCAAAGTGTGGTTACTGTTGACTTCTTAAATACCTACTTGAAAAAGAGGAGAGTAGGTAAGATGAGCCAGCTTCTCGATGATAATATGCGTATCCTAGCRAGACCATGTGCCTCCCCTGCCGTTAACTTTCATCCAGCCTACCTCTGTCAGTAAGCGGGGTGACCCTGTCCTCGTCCTTATGTGCTCACACAGTCAGACTGAGCTTTGGTAGGTGCAGTAGAGTGGCAAAAGCCCTTTAGACTGCTGTAACTGAAATTTCTAGCCAAGGAGCAGGCATATTGACAGAAGGACTCTTCTGCCACTAATGAGTTCCACAGTAGTGGCCTTTTGCTGGCAGATAAATAGAAAATTGAAGTTGGAAAAGCTCAATATATCCATCTGCTTTCTGGTGTTAGAAATACTTTGAAGCTTGCACTGAACATGAGGAGGACTTTGATCAAGGCCTAACATGCAAAACACATCATGCTTTACATAACAAGAGAGGCACTAAACTTATAAAAGCAATTAAAGAGGTTTTTGTCGTGATTTGGCAGATTACAGGCAGATAACATTGCTCTGGCATTCTCTGCGGAGAGCTAGCTTGATCTAATTAACAAAGAACTGGAGCTATACAGGGACAGAATTGATTAACAGAAGCTGCAGAGTCCTTCCGTTACTTGCCCGATATGACTGATCAAATACAAAGAGAGAGTTTGTAGAGCAAGCGCAGTATGGAAAGTAATTGAAACATGGTGGAGGGAATATAAACCTCACTTGCACCTTCTTTCTTTGTTAATGAATATTTCTGCCTAGAATTTTGACTTGTGAAGAAGGCTCTTCTAGCCCGTCAGGACTGTGGAAATAATGTTTTAGAGATGATAATTCATCAAAGATTTTCTTCAGTCTTGTAGACACTTAGTCTTGTCCAGCCTATCGGTGTCGATTGAACGTGGGTTGTTATGTTTGGAGCCGTCAAGTCTAGAATAAATAGATTGGCAAACTCTGTTGATATTTTGCAAACTGGTCTAGCTGTGTGTGACGCTCAAAGGCCAGTATGTAAAAAGCCAAACACCAAAAAACATGCAACCCAAGAAAACACTTAAATGTGAGAGCCTGACAAAGCCTGGAAAAGGATTGTGGGATGGAGGTGCTCTTAGAGACTGCTGAAGCAACTTGGAGAACAGGATGCTACTCAAAAGGGGATTGACTGAGGGGGGAGTGGAGATAGGTTTCACTCAAAATTATTGAAATAAAGGCAACTGCTAGATCGCTGATCAGTGTCAATGTTCTGCCAGTGCTCTGGATGATCAAAAAACTTGTGATTGAAACACTTGCGTCAAATGTATATATGTGTACACACCCTATATATGTATATGTATAGGTTTATATGATAATTATGGCCTCGTTATTTCTCTAATACTAATCACAGAGGGTGCTGTTGAAAAATGAATCTTGTTCAACAGATATGATTTCATTTATGGTCAGTGAGTCAACAGCCTTGATCTGTAAAAGTAGATGTGGGAAAGAGAATAGGAATGGAAGATTTTTCAGGTATTTATAGTAGGTCTGGTCCTTTGTAGTATTTTATCAGTGGCCTGGAAGAATACATAATCCACAAATTTTGATCAGCTTTGATTTCACATTAACATTAATGGAGCAGTGAAGCATGAAGAAGGAGTGCCAGCTGTGCAGTGTCCCCTGAATTGTTTGGTTAACTGGGTCTAATGCAGACAAAAATGCTTTTATAGAGTCTCAGCACAATGTTACGATTTTTGCAGGGAAACTGAAGCCACTAGCTCTAGAATGAGGAAGTTTGCTTCCAGAAAGCAGTGACCTTGGAAAGGATGGAGGGGGTCACAGCAGATACGCGATGGTATGCGAATCCTCTGAGTAATATTGTATGAGTGAGGGCTATTATAAACAAACTAATTGCTTTGTTAATCGCAGTTTACATCCATGGTTAGATGTTTAAGCAGGAAGTACTGAATAGGGATACAGAAGTGAAATTGGTTTAGGAATATTTTGACCAGCTTTAATGTTAGTGTTTTTAAAGAGATTTTTGAAAGAAAGGAAGATGTTGAATGGTTCAAAAATTACTTGAGTGTCTAAGTTGCTTGTTATACAACTTTTTYTAAAGTGCTCAGTTCCTTTAGCTTATTACAAGGAATTTAAATTTTCTCAATTTTCTTTAGGCAGAATAGACTGTGTACCAAAGGGCTCTTTGATTTAGTGGAGAAAGATATGATAGCACTTAATGTCTGGAAGGAAAAAAAATATTTTAAATTAGAAAAAAGGCACAGATTGTTAACAATGGATGTGATTAATCACTGAAGCCTTCAGAAGATGCTTGTACTTATTAAGGGAAATTAGGATGGCTCCATCTCTTGAAGTCAGCAGGTTAAGCTAAAATATCTTTCAAGATACATGCATTAGTGAAACATAAGGTGTTGGGTCTTGGTACAGGAGTATTTGGACTTGCCAACAGATCTCGCCTAATTGTGCTCTGGCAAAGTGTTTCTTTTGGCCCAAACTGGAGTTAGTCAAATGATCTGATTATGATAGTTGTTCATTTATAGGGCTCCTTTAAATCTATTAAGGATGCATTTTCTGTCAAGGGAATAAGTGCACTTACATGAACCATATATTTGAATGAAATCGAATGTTTGTGGCCTCTTTTCTTCTGGAAGCACTGTGATTTTTGAGAATAGGGAAGGAGATTGACTGTTTCATTACTTGAACAAACCAGAATGCCTTCCCCAATATTTTTCCTCAAAAATCTGATACATCTGCTAATATACTCTTAAGAAGTCTACTTACCACTTGTGAGAGAGAAGCTTTATAGTGTGAGTGTGGGGGACTAAGTCACTTTATTCTGCAGAAATTACTTTTTCACTGGGGGAAGAAATTGCACACGCTCATGGCTTCAGAGGTAGCTTGGAGTGTGAATCAATGCACAAGGATGGGATGTTGTTTTGTGTCTGCTCTTTGCTTTATCAAGCAGTGCCAGAATGAAATTAGCATGTTCCCTTTTCATCAAAAAGAATGGTTTCCGTTTTGTCCTCTCTGCCAAAATCGTAAAGGATGTAGAAAAAAATAAAAACATCCTCAGACATCCTCAGCCATTACGGAGATGAAGGCTTGTAGGCCTAGCATCCCATCAGACAGTAGGTTTGGCTTGTTTTACTAAGCTACTCTAGCAGTGAGGTGGGAACGAGAGTGGGAGTGACAGCCGCCTGCTCCTGGTAACCACCTTTCCAGACATCTCGATCTCTTCCCCCGTCACAGGACGAGCCGGTGCCCAGATGTGTGACGGCAGAAGGGCCATGCGAAATGCAGCCTTCGGAAGCTGGATGCTTTGGCTGTGGCAGATTACTGCTGGATGATGCCCTTTTCCCCAGGTGCTTCCTAGACTTTGGTAGGAAAAGGATGCATACACTGTGCAGTGTTTGTGCAGAAAAAGTGTTGTTTCTAGGAAGCATCAGACATATTGTGTATGTTCAGCAAGTTTGGTTTTGGGGAAGGGCAAGTGCTGCAGTGAATGACCCTTTCTTATCACTGGAAGAGACTATCCTGCTGGAAGAGGATGCCTCCTCTGAGCCTTTTCCAGCCAAGAGCTGCCTTTCCCCCGCTACTGCTTATATTAAATGTCATCAAGAGGAGAAAGGTCTTGTGTTCTTGTCTTTGCACTTATGGGATCTCCTGTGCAGTGAGACCTACAGATAAAACCCTTCTGTTGAGGGAAGCCGTTTATATTTTCATCTCTGAAGTTGCTTGTGCGGTAGAGGGAGTGTCTCTCTCGCTCTCCGTAGTGTTACCTCATCTGAACCATTTTACTGATGAGTAGAAGGCAGGAAGGAAAGAGGGCTGAAAGTTGTTATAAATTAACAATCTGTCTTTACTTGTAATCTTTAAATGAGTCCTTGTAGGCTGTGATGATGTGTGTAAAAAGTGTGATCTTCTGGCTTCTCTTTAGTTGCTTTTATCTGCTTCTGTTCTAGAGGTGTTTCAAGGTTGAAAGTCCCTCCCCATGTTTGCATTTGTCCTCCTTGCCCATGACTGTTGTCTGTAGTTGCTTCTCAGAAGGGCTGGTGGAGTCTTGCGTCCGGCCCGCGGGAATATGCTTCAATGCAAGGCATTTGGAGCGTCCTAATACAGTTCAGTGTGTAGCTCAGATTTCAGTGATTGGCAAGAGGAAGGCAGTGTGGTGATAATAGTCTAGACAAAGTTTTTGAGCTCTGTATGGCATTCTGGATGGCCAAGAGTTGAGAGGGCACAAAGAAAACTTAAGCTTTAGCTTCTTTTTCTCCTTCTTCTTGAGATTGTCTTTTTTTTTCCCTTGTAGATAATCACTGCAAACCAGAATGGTTCTGAAAACGATGAATGATCCTGGTATTTCTAAATCGGTTACTGGGCTCTTTCGGTTTTTAAGTCCTGTGGAATATAATCCTCTTTAAACTATATATCATGTACTTCTAAAGGAATTCTTTAGCTTTTCAACTCTTGCTACTTTATCTACAAGTGGTGTTGCTTGGGAAAAATGCACTATAAGAACTGGAAAAGTGAGATGTGAAAATGAAGAAGCTGCAGTTTAGCTAACAATTTTTTCTGACTTCCTTAAGCTCACAACAGGTACAAAAAATAACTTCTAATGCACTTTTCTTCAAGATTTCCAGAAATTAGTAGTCTTCCATTTAAACACTACCTTAAAAAAAAGGAAAACTTAATAAAGACGTCTTTATTTTAAAGAAAATGGATTTGAAAGTTCTCTTTGATGTATGTTTTTTTGAATAAAAATAATACTGATTCCTCACCTTCGTTTCTGAATCTAGCTCAGCTAGATTTTATTTGTTATAGGCTAGCCAAACAAAACTCAAGTCTACTCTGTTCTGGGCTTTTGGAACTCTTTTACAGGTTCTCGGTTTTTGTTTTCTTTCTTGATTTTTTTTGATTGTGTATACTGTCTTAGAATACTCAAAAGCACAATAAAAAGAATGTGGCAGAGGGGAAGTGTTTGGCTATTTCTCTATGAAATTAGTCAGTCTTATGCTGCTGCTCCTCATGCATGATATCAGCTAACTCAAACTCTCTCATTATTTAAGGATGGGAAGATTGAGAGGGACCAGAATTAATCGTCCAGGAGTCAGGAATGTGATTTTGGGGGGAAACAGAGAGAAGAAATGTGAAACCCAGGAAATAAAGATGCCATTTTTTTCCACTTCTTGTTATTTTCTTGTGTCGAAGGATCTCCCCCTATGTCCTACACTGGAGAGACGAATTCCTCACGGCTGCTGAGGGCCTGTCTCTTCTCTTCTCACCCATCACGTATGATACCGTGAGGTGTAGAAGGGGTTACCTGTGGCCTGGGTCAGAAAATGGGGACCACGAGTGACAGAGTTTCTGGAGTGGCAACTCTATTCCTAGAAAAGGAAGAGATAAGAGAAGGTTTTTAGGCCTTAATTTTATAGTAAGGATGGTTAAGCACCCTTGAGCTGTTTCGGTGAAGTTCAACTGTTGGGAAGGGAATGGGTGGAATAAGTACAAAGCAAGCAGAGAACCTGCATGAGTGGTTGGGTATACCAACRTATATTTATGGCCAGAAGTCCACAGCTGCCTTAGGATGGGACAGGAGACCCTGATCTTATRGGAAAGTTAGTCCTGAAGTGGAGAAGCGGTGTGTACCAAGAGCCATCGTTTCTAAGCAGGTAGTAAAGTGTGGTTTGGGAGCAAAGCAAAGGTTTCTGAGATCTAGAACAAAATAAAATCYTGAGGCCCTAAAGATGATCTCTGGAAAAGGTCTGCGTTCCGGGACAGTTCAGGATGTCTGCTTATCCTAGGCATGGTAGCATGAATCATGAAAACATGAACATGAAAATGAAAGAAGGAAGAGAGCTGGAGGATTTGGGGTTTCTTCCGTTCGGGTACTAATAATTAGTCCCTAATCTCAGGCAAGTGTATAACAGCAAAAGCAAATTCCTCTTCCTCAGGTAAAGAAATGACCTATCTGTTCTTGGTTCCAGGGATGGTGTAGGTTGCCTCATGTCCCTTTGTCACTGTGTATAGTTGTTTCTTTCTTGAGACCTACTTGAGTTCATTTAGGAGTGAGGATGTCCTGACCCCAAGAATTTCTCTCAGTGCTAGTTACCAGTTTTTGTAGGTTAGGGCACCTTATCTTCCTCCTTCCCAGAACAGAGCTTTATCCCTTCTTTGTCCTTTTAATGCCAATACCCACATCTAATTGCAAGGACCTGCTCACAGAAGCTATAATTAAATGTGTTATGTTGTTAAGAACTTACATGAAGAGGTCTGTCAGGTTTTTACTTTGAGCACTGGGCAGTTTTGAAGTACTTGCTTTGGGGAGAGGGGTATTTGCAGTGCACAGCAAGWGTCTTGCATTGCATGACCTGTTTTATGGTGCCCTCGCCCTTTGGGTGGCAATTGCATTGATTTTTTCAATTAAAAAACAAAGAACTCCGGAAGCAGGTGCCTCTGCCCACAGCTGCAAACCACCCAGTGACGCCTTGACTATTTGAAAGAAAGGGAAAAATGAGAGGGTCAAGTGTGAGAATGTTCATGTCCCATCTCAGACACACGCACCATCCTTTTGATCAGTGTTTGTAAGCACAAAGAACCAACTTGCTTTCTCAAATCAAAATGCTGTCTGTCACCTCTAAGCATTCAGACCGCTAAGACTGCGGGCAGTAGCAGCAGCTCGGTCCAGCCAAGCCGTGGCGGCTTGTTCCCACCCTTCTCTTGCTTCTCCCCTTGGTGCCTACGCAGCTGTTCGTGCAGCTCTGTAGCAAATTACRTTTGGGAGCTGAATTTTGCTTCCGGGTTATTTTTTCGGCTGGATCGGTTCGCTGCCCAGCCATGCAAGCAGTTGGCACAGTTTGGAAGCGGTGTGCTAGCGGGGAAGAGCAGCTGGCTGCAGAGCCCGCCTGCGCGGTCCTGCTGCCGAGCGGGGACCGAGGCCTCGAAGCTGCAGTTGACCCGAGGGAAAACGGGCAGCTTCATCAAGACCAAATGTTTATTACCCTTTCGGTGCCTGTAAAATCTGAAAGCTGTCTGACACTGTCAATCTATGTCACGGTCTCTCTAAATGATGGAATTAGCATCAGCTTTTGATTGTCATCATCTATTTATCATTTTTGCTGTTCTACRAATTTCTCAAAAGATAGTGTTTGCGTTTTTTTGTTTGTACCAGTGGCTGGTGAAAACAAATGTCAAAACAGAAGCATCATTCGTGGTGTAGTGTAACTTTGCAGGGATTTAGATACTCTTCCACCATCACTGCTTAACATGTGTGATAAGAAGGTTGTGGCTTCTCCTTCCCAGGCGTTGCATAAAAGTTGTATAYTCCTTCCTTAAAAAAAGTGTCCACATTGTGGGCTGCACGCCAGCAACCGAACACGAACTTCCTTGCCTACAAAATGTGAAAGGTCAGATTGTTTTTGCAGGGAATGAATACTTTTCTTGATGTCAGGGTAGGGAATACAGAGAATATTTTCTTATATCAAAAAGTTGTTGCAAGAGTGGTCCCATCAGATAATTTTTTTTTATTGTTGTTCATAGATGTCAATAACTTGAGTGAAAAGGACCCTACAAAATCAATGCCTTTCAATGCGTTCAGTGTATGAAATGTAGTATAAGCTATATACGAAGTAAAGCAATTGCATTAAAACGGGATGGCAAAATGATATTGCATGCAATAGAGGTGATTCGAGGGTAAAGAAGTTAACTGGTTTTGAAATGAAATATTTTGGGGAAAATCATTAGGAGGAGACTCTCTTCTGCTTTTTCCTGGATTCTGGGATGTGGCCCTGTTATCTCTAGAGGAGAATTTCCTGGGGAAGTTGATTCTTATTTTGGAAGCCCTTAACTCTGGAGCTTCTGAGACGATGCGTAGTAGAATTTGCCCTAACCAGCAGTTTTAAGCTTCTGTCTACATCCTGTTATCCAAGGAATGTGCGTAGCTTAGGCCTTTATTATGTGATCTGTTTTTGTTTATTCTGTARTAACAATAGCTAACTACTTAAAAGAAATAGAACCCAAATAATGAATACAGAACACTAAGGAAAAGGTTCATTTGCTTACTCATGCCAACTCTGTAAGAAATTCCTTTTCCTTACTCTCTCTTAAAAAAAAAATCTCAAATTGCTTGGAAGTGCCTTTTCCCTTCCTCTCCTACCTGCTATTGCACTCTTGAAAAACAAGGAAGAAAGGAAGTCATGTATTTCAGCTAAATCAGTACTTCAGGTCAGCAAAATGCTTATTTTAACAAAACGAGATACAGAACTGTTGACCTCTGCCGCTGATGTGAAACCTTTTAATGAATATATGTACTTTGATTGCGATTAGAAAGAACATCCTCTAGGAAGTCTTTAATTTTTGCCATTTGCATCTTTCACCCCTTTGCAGAGAGAGCACTCTGAATGAAATTAAGTGGTGTGTGACAGTGTTGCCTGTAAATCCACTCTGGAAGTGCCATGTAACTATTTTTCTTCTCTCTTAGAGAATGCTRTTAATTGTGTGCAAGAACTCCCATCAAAAGAAAAGTTAAAGTTAGTATTCACACTTCTCAGTGCAGCCCAGATAAATCATGATCAAGAATTTCTGTCCTTAGATAGATGGGTAGATGGAACAAAACAACTTGGCAACCTTGGTTCAATTAGTAATAATTCAAGGGGAAGGAGGAAAGACTGAGATAGGGTAAGAAATTATACCCCGATTCGTTTTAGCAGATTGCTGAGTGCAAGGATGCTGCCTGCTTATGACGCACGGTCCCCTTGGCTGGGGATGGTAGCGTGCCAGCGGGGCTCCGGAAGAGGTTGGCATGCCTGCAGATCCTTCTGCCTTTGCTCCATGGATTCAGCTGCCGATCAAGCAACTTCCGCAAGCCCGAAATGAATTTAGCAAGAAAAAAATGTGGAAAGCGATTGAGCTTGCACTTACTTTTGAGATAAGAAATAAGCAATAGGTTATGTTTGTTKGAAGATCACAGCTGAATGCTGTTCATCTTTCTCCTCTTGAATCTTGGACTCTGTGTTGATATGAGTATCTATACGGTGTTGTCAATCCAGTAGGAACTGGGACTGCAGAAGACATTTCTAGCATTTATACAAGTTTAGTGAATTTAGGAATTTGGCAGTGACATTTTTTATCCTCAGGTTGTGTCCAATTGCCATCAGTGAGTCTTAGCTACTTTTCTAGATTATTATCACAGTATCTATTCGCCTTACAGTGTTTTTTAATAATTTTCTAATACATCCTTTCTTGGTTGCACCCTCCTGTCTTAGCACTGGATATGCTTGTGGCTATTCATAAGGGGAATATACTGTGCAGTGCTCGCTGGGACAGAACAGTCRGGTATGTTTACTAAAATACTATGGCAACCTCCAGGATATATTATTTTTATGCTAATATTTGTGCGTCTCCTTTTGCATTGTACTGCTTTTAAAGTAGAGCTCATGTGTGCTCACCTCTTTAAAGGTTAAACAGTGTAATGTATGTGTGTGAGAGGTTCCTAGCTCKGTTTCTTTTGAAATAATGTTTATTATCTCTAAGTGGAACTTTTGTGTGTGAGTATGCAAACGRTTCTTTAAATAATATTTTGTGTTTTTTCATGCTCTGGGCTCAGAGGCAATAAGCTGCTGTGTTTTCACCTGCAGACCTGTCCAAACCATTGGGAGGTTTTGAGCCAGCAAAACGCAACCGAAGTGGTGCTCCCGTTACTAAGGACAAAACTGGATGAGGCTCTTTCATCCAGTTGCTTCCCATGTGAGCTGCCTGTAGTGTCAAGTCTAAGCGTTATCAAAACAAGTGCTAYGATATTATTTTTAGAAGATTGATAAGGCTCCCCATTACTGTTTTATTTTGACTTGCTCATTGGGAAAGGCAAAGATCCCTAGCTTTTGGCAACTGTTCATTCTGGAAACGGGCAGAAAAGTGGCTTTCGGAAGTGGCACTTCACTGCAGATTTTTCCAAGGCTAGCAGGCAGGGTGTTGTGTTGGAGGTAGTGACTCTAGAAGAAACCCGTGTTTCTGATAGCTTTTAATCCTTTTATGGATTTTAAATCTACAGTGGAATCCAATAAAAATTAGTCTGGTGTCTGATGCCTTGGCAGACTGGAGCAATTTGGGTCTACCATATGCTAATTGTCATCTTTATATCATGAGAGTTCAAAACTGTTTATTTCCATTCCCTCCTACTTCAGTCTTTTTTTTTCTTTTTTCTTTTTTTTCTTTTCTTTTTTTTTTTTTTACTTTTTTTTTATTTTCTTTGGTAAACTGTAGGTGGCATAAGTAATGTTTTCTCTTCTCAATTTTCTTTGTTGGAGGAAGGGTAGAGTAAGAAGTCAAATTGACTTTTTCTAAAAACTATAAAACCAAATAAACATATTTTAAGMCCAGCACTGAAGAGGAAGAAAGACGAGACATGGAAAACAAACTCTCGGTCCTCTGAAACTCTTTATAGTGAGATGCAGATGTAGGACCAAAGGACCGTTGGTGACAGTGTGAAAAGCGAGCAGCGTCTGTCTCGTGGTGGGTGGTAGGTTGCACCTTGACTGCTCCTACTGGGAAAGGCTATTTTCTGAGTGGAGACACAGGCAAAGGAGGTGAATCATTCCCCGGTAATGAAATGCGCCTCTCCGGGAGGCAAAGGAAGAAGAGTSTGTGAGTGGGGTGATACTCAGAAAACAGGCCAGATCAAGTAGGCCTTTCTGCATCAAGGAAACATGCYGTTTTCCTCAGTCTGGAAGACTAAAATATTGTTTATAAGCTGGATCAGCCTGTTTCCTGTGTGATACCATTCAAAGAGATAAGCGATGTTGGTCCTCTATCAGTGACCAAAGCCATAGATAATTTTTATATTTTTTTTCTTGAACTACTTGTCATTGTTTGGGCACCTACCAAGAAAAGTTTCACTGTAGCTTTCCCATGAGCTATATTTAAGACTTCTGTAATCAATCTTTTGGAATTTGTCAATGGTTATCTTTAATGCAGGGGAGGCAAATTTGCCCCAAATTAATTTGCTCTATAAAATATATCAAATATCATTTGAAGTACTGACATGCCGTGTTCTACTATTGAGTTTTCCTCTTTATTTGAAATCTTGACTCTGAATTTTGCTCCTTTCACAGGTTGTTCTACAACAATAGATGCTCTGGGCAAAACCTGTAGAGGTAAACTTGAAAGCAGGCTTTTGTGTTAAAATGCTGCTTGCTTTGAAAGGAGGAACAGGGAATGGGGGAAGGAAAGTGTCCTCTTTTCAACTTCAATGGGGAATACAAATTGCCATTTATACAGAAGTTGCCAGAGCCAAAAGTATAGCTAGTGAGTTTAAAGTGAGGGACCAAACTTTGATTTTGTTGTGATGGTGTTAATCCAGAAGAATTTCAGTAACTACTGGAAGCAAAACTCTTCAGGCCATTTGAGGCAAGAAGCATGTGAAGTTTTACGCAGCCCAAAAACCACTGTTCTAGAGAGGGCGGCTCGCTGGAGAGGATACTGAGAGTATCTCAAAGGAAAGAGTCTATTTGTAGGAATCCACTTTCCAATTTAATGTAATTACATAAAATTGCTCTTAAAAACAATGCAACGTTGCTTAGCCAATAATAATAAATAGGTATATACACTTCTATATRCAAACACAAAAGTAGTTTGCCCATTTCTGCTGGCTCTGTCTGGAGATGGACAGTGCCTTGAGTGGGCGTGGAAGTGAACGTTGACGTCTTATGAAGAGCGTTTGTTTTTTCCTCTTCCGAAATGCAGGAGAGCAAGGATCGTGTCGCAGGAGGCTCGTGGAGCGTTTGATTGATGAGGTTGGTCTGTGCTGCTGCCACCAGCCTGTGTTGTGTAATGCTCTGCAGATGCTGCCGCTGCCTTGCTCTAGCTCTTTTTGTTCGGGATCACAGGGGGAGCCAAGCCTTATGTAATGTTCACTGTCACATCTTCCTTTCCAGCGCTCTTGTGCCAGCAGAGGCAAAGGATTAGCTCTCCTCTTCCTTTCTTTCTTTATTTTGTTTGGTYTCTCACACCCCTTCTTGCAGAGGCTTTTGGTGTTTTTGTATCTTCAGGCCACAACCAGATCCAGGCTGGTTTTGGTGTTGTGGTGCCTCTTAGGAAGGAGTTTCTCATCCTTGAGAGAAAACCAGAGCAGGTCCTGTGCCCCTCCAAAAAAGGCACCTGGAAGTGGTTTCAAAAGCGTCTCCTTTGGTGTCTTGTGTGTAGGATCCCTGCTCCCCACAAATCCTACTGCGTGTCCAAAGTGGGCTCCTTAATACTCGCATGAAACGCGGGCAAAGACTAGATCCGTAGTCCGCGTGCCTGTTTCGGGGAGGAGCACCCATTCCTTCCTCAGCAGGGCTGTCTGGCACACGTAGATGCTGGTTCCCCCGCCGATCTGCTGCTTTTTCCATTATTTGGTGTAATATTCCTGTAGCAAGCACATCGCTTACGGAGGGAATTAATGTTGCTTAGTTCTGCTGTGAGTTGAACAAGAGGAAATAAAGGCTAAGATTTCCTGCCCCGCAGAACAGCGGATACCTTCAAGATGCTTCCCGAGTTGCAGTGTTCGTGTGTGATCTGAGTGCATAAGAGAAACCTTAAGGCCCAAAACAGCCGTTTTGCCAGCAAGACAGAAAAATATTAATACATATATGTATATATACATATACTGAAGAGCTTTCTGCAGCACTCACTTTGATATACCTGTTTCTTTCTTTTCCTTTTTTTTTAACTATGCAAATCCTCTTGTAACTTGCCAGGGTGCTTGATCCTTTGTTTATGGCCAGACTGGTGCAAAGTCTTGGTTACAAAACAGGCTTTAAGGGACAAATCTTGATGAGTCCCAGATACTGGGCTTGGCTGGAGGCTGGGGAGGTGACAGAATCCTCTTTACTGTTCCACACTGTAGTAGCATTAGTGTTAAACCTTCCCTTTCTAAAGGGATTTGTATGGTATGCGAGCGTAGTCACAACCGAGCAGTGTCCCACGCCCGGATCGCTTGTGTGGTAGCAGGCAAAGAGCTTCTGTAAGGCCGTGGTGGCTTCCTGATGGTACCCAGGACTCCCACCCCTTCCTGCTCAGGTGGGGATGGACTCCACTCCGCTCTGCGTTTTGATACTGGGACCTCCTGCGTCCTCCCTCCTTACTTGACTGTATTTGTAATATTTAGTGAAATAATATGAGTTTTTACAGCGCTGGTGAGTCCTGTGATGAAAGTGATGTTGCACAGAAGTGGATGAAGTCGCCAGATCTCATGACATTTGCTGTTTCACTTCATAGGCCAGCTTGTGGGGTGCATGACCATGCGGTGAAAGAACCTCTGTCAAGTGACAAGGAGAAAGTTTCTCGTTGTTCATGTTCTTCTCTCAAACTCAGACGGAAGAAGAAACGGTGATTTTAAACCTTTGCAGAGYGAAAGAAAAGAATTAGAACAACAGAAACATCTTTCACGTTGAGGGCGACACGCGTGCGAGAGCCGGGGCAGGTTGGAGGAGCTCGGCCGTGAAGCAGCAGAGGCATTGGCAATCTGGTCGCCTTACGTAATTCCCCTTGGTGGAAGGCTCAGAACTGGGTCAGATCTGCGCGAGCAACTGGGGCAGTCTCCCGGCTGCGTAACGCCCACCTGCCCATCGGGCTGTCGCGTCTTCCCGGTGGTACCGGGCCACAGTGGGAGCCCTGCGGGGAAAGGGAGCTGCTGGCGTCCGGCGTGGGGAGGGAGGATCCTGCACAGCCAGCCGCAGGCCAACGGGCGCRGAGGAATTAACCATCTTTGTTTCACCCAGCTTCTGGAAGATTTAATTAAGTCTTTTAGCCAGCTTCTGTTTAACCCTCCTGCACATGCCTACAGCTGCTGAATGGGTGTCAAGATTTAGTTTTTACAGACCGTGTACTTAGAGCTTAAAAAAAGAAAAAGCTTAGATTGGAGCCCTTGCGTACTGCAGTCTGAGAGGCAGCGGCTCTCCATTGGCTTTGGATTTAATTTATGGAAATAGGAGGACCCACAGCTGCTCCTTTAAACAGCTTCCTGTAAAATTGTGAAGGTTCTGCAAYGAGCAATGTCACGTGCAAGAGGGTACCCGGGAGAGTACTAATGGGGAGAAACTGTATCGTGTGTTACTCTTTGACCTAGAGTTTTTAGTGGCATTAGAGCACTTCACAGTGTGCTTTTCCTGCTTGAGTAAGAAATTTAATTAATTTCTCCTACGTTAGTAATATTTATATTTCTTCTTTTTTTGGTTGGTGCTTAGTTTGCTAGGTTAGTAGAATATACACTGTTTAAAATACATTTTTTGTTGGCAAAGTTTCTGCTAGGCAGCATGCTAGGCACTTTAGAGCGTGGTATGGGCAACATGTGAGTAAATAAACCAGCAGAAAGCCGCAGAGGTAGCAGCACTGGCCCTCTCCCTCTGTAAGGAAACACAGACAGCTTTACAATTACAGGTTTGAGCACAAACTGGCTATTTTTAAGAATAAAATGATGTTTGTTTTAATTTGGGCTGCGTAACAGCTGGAAGGGAACATTGTAGCTCCTTAAAAGCGAAAATACGCTGCCCTTTTGAAAGAAATACAGAATTGAGCCCAGCGTTTGTCAGGAGAAGCTTCTGTTAATAGGTTGCGTTGTGTCTCAAGTCCGTGGCCCGCAGAAACTTGGCAGCGATGGATCTTGCTGCGGCCAGGGATCGCCGTCCTGCAGGCAGCGGCGTTGCGTACCTGGCTAGCGGTGGTGGCTGAATGAATCTGCCCGGCCTGTGCACCCTGGCACCGTTCCACYTGAGCTCGTGTAGCTTTTGGACTTTTCCACCTTCTGCTCCGCTAAGCCAGCGGGTTTTGTGGGGCACAGGTAATAGTTCAGGGCCCTCCGTTGCCTCTGCTAGGTGGTAAAGTGCTACTGGGACCCTCGTGGGGAATTGCTGCACGTTCCAATGTAAAGCTCTTCAAAGATTTTTCTTCCCTGGTGTTTATTTTTTTTTCTCTTTTGCTTTCTCACAGACACTTTGCAATGTTATCGAGAAGGCGAGAGAAGCAAAGCAGGCACTGACGGCTTCTGCTGCAATAACTCTGCATACCTGACAGTTAGATTTTCAGCCCTGCTACAGGAGCATTGGGTTGTGTTTTAACCTTCAGGTTCCCAAGCTTGTCCAGTGACAGCCAAAATACAGCAGCTGCTTGAAATGTTTCTGCGTAGCAAATTTTCTTTTTTAAATGTCCGATGAGTTCTGAAACGTTTTATAGTTTCCCCGGGAATGTTGTGTAAGTAAGAGGCAGCGGAAAATGAATGGTGGAGAGACGTTTCACTGTTCATTCTTTAAAGCTTCCTGGAGGGTGTGGAGGTAGTGATTCTTTGGAGGCTTGGTTTTTTTTGAATGCATCCTTCACTTCATATTCCTTAGGATGTCGTCTTTTCCTTTCTTGGGTGTGTTTTTTACTTTTCATCCATGGTACCCAGCTCCCTTAGGATAACTCTCTGTGAGCTTGGAAGAGGAGCTCCCAGACACAAGTGTCAGTGTCCTGAAGCGGCAGCGTGTGGCCGGAGCTGATGAGCTTGTCTCCTCATAATTGCCCTGGCCCTCTCTTTTCAGCTTTTGTATCGTGATTTCTGCTGTGATGAGCTGGAGGAGCTTAACAGAGGACTTAACAGCCAGCTCCCGTCTTATCCTTTGGAGGAAGCAGATGCAAATTTTCTTCTTTGATCTGTCCCTCCTTTGTGTTTGCTTTTCTTCTAACCCTCTTCCACAAAGACATGTGCAACCTTTAAAAGCTGGATCTTTGTTGCGATCTGTTTGTACTGTTATTAAGGTAAGAGTGACTTCAGACAGGCTGTGATAAGTAGGTAGGTGGCCTTCAGAGCAGGCAGAACTGGGTCAGGATGGTGGTCCTTGTCAGTGACCCATGATCTGCATAGGGTGATGATGTTTGCAGGTGCTTGGGGCGTTGAAGCAGCGTTGAATTCTGAGATTAATCCATTTTACTATACTTCACGTTTGGACAGTAGTGTTCTGAAATTGTTTACATAGTATATTTATTTTTGCATCTCTGTTTAATCAGACATTGCTGTGTACTTGTCAAGAATAATTCCTCAAAAAAGCCTCTGGATTGGTAGTTGTTAACATATTGGTTCTGATATTGGTTCTGCAACTCTAGGCCTCTATCATTGTGATACGTTGCTTAGTATATCTGTTCTCTGCACACAGTTTTGACCACAATCTGATATGACTGTTACTTAAAAGACTGATGGCAAATTTGTGTTTGGGGTCTCGTAATTCTGCTATGATTTTGAGCCTTGGAAAGGATAGGATGTACTGGGTTCCTTACATGTGGACCTCTTTTTTCTTGCAGGGCTGCCTCACGGTAGAACATGAGCAGGTAATGCACGAGGAGCATCACTGGGAATCATGTCAGACGAGTCAATCTCAGGGAGTGATCCGGACCTGGACCCGGACTTGGAGCAGGAGGATATGGAAGAGGAGGAGGAGGAAGATGAGGAAGAGGCGATGGAGGAGGACAACGATGGGGATGACGAGGAAGACTTACTTGATGAGAGTGGTACGTGAATGAGGTTGTGAATCTGCGCATGCATTTGTTACACATAACTGATGTTACTAATTTTGGTGAGAGACACCTCTGTAGACAGCATAACTGTTAGGAATTGTCTGGAGATTGGTAGGGAGAAGTGCTTATGTGGGTGTTTAGTTTAAGTAGGGATTTAATGTAAGTTAAATTTGGACTTCTGGCTAAAAAATTTTCCATTATATAAGCAAGCCACAGACACAACCTGTAAGATAGAATTGTTAACGTAACTACAGGTTGTAGAGAAACAACAAAATAAAGAAGTAAATAAATCAATTTACAGCTACTTGTACTATTAAAAGAATTCAGTGAAATTAAGCATGTTTATATCACCAGTTTACCTGTAAGTAAACAATTTAATGTTTATGGACAATTTTTACCCACTTAATCATCTTCAACGTCTGGGAAATTCTCTTTTCTGATAGCATACATTTTTTATTATTATTTCACACTGGGAAAACCTGAGGCTGTAGTTTTACAATATAAAAGTTTTGGTGGCAGTGCTGACTTAAGTAAGTTGACACCTGTCTGCAGCTGGTTATAATTTCCCCCTCTCCTCTTCAGTTAGGACCAATACAGCTGTTTGTGGAGCTGGAATATGTAGGTTATGTTTAAGCAAGAGCAGGTAACTGGTCTAGTTCGTGGCATGATTCCAGGAATATGTTTGTTGGTCCAGCAGGAAGGATGGTATTTTGTGGCATGTTGACAGGAGCGTGTGGCTCAGGTGGGAATTCCCTGAGCTTTCTTTGCTGCCAAACTCCATGTATCATAAAACAGCAGCCCAAGCCTATGGGATGCCACTGTATTTGCTTCCTCTAAAACGGTGATTTTCCATAATTTCAAAAGATGTACAGATTTTCAAATGCACCTAATTCAGCATACTGAGATTAGACTTTCTCTTCTTAGCATAGAATGTGTTAAAGAAAGGTACTTCTCTCTCCTCCTTGTTTCTGAAGTATTCTTGGCTTCAAAGTAACTTGGCATCTTTATATATATATCTCTGTGTGTGTGTGTATAAATAATTCTTTCTGTCACTTGCTGCTTCAAGCTGTTATATTGACTTAAAATGCTTGTAAAATGTTTACGCAAATGAATTTTATTCTCCTGATTTTATTCACGGGATGATTTTTCTCTAATGGGAAAATAGCAGAAGTGGAAGCGTTAGCTCAGGTGAGAAACAAGGAAGTTCCTAGGAGAGGGATTTATATGGCCACAGAATACTGTCTCAAAGCCACTGGTGGTGACCTTGTTGCAGGAACCAGCACCCAGCAGAGCAATAGGAACCATGCTGTTGTAGACAAGCTTTTATTAACAGAGAGAAATGGCTCTTTTTCGCGTCCAGTGGGTCCTCCCCCACAGTATTTTATCGTGGACCTATGTATTTTATCATCTCCATCAGTGTGTTGTGGCTGAGTATTTGTATCATTTTTCAAGATTATTCTATCCGAGCAAACAAAATTAATGCATGTGTATCAGCACAGTGCTAAGCATTAATAAAAGCTATGTATTTTTATTGTAAAATCAGATCTGAGCAGAAAGCATAAGAAACATGGTTATGCTTTATATTTCTTCAGTAATTAATTTAAAATGAATTTTAACAAGCATAGGAAATAGGAGGAGTAAAAGGCAATTTACATCTAATTGACAAAAAATCTTTATAGTTATTCTTTATGTACAGAAGAACATAATCTGAGCAAAGCTACATCATCTCTGAGCTTTCAGGAAAAAAAAAGAAAAAAAATTGCTTCAGCTTTAATGCTGTCTGCTGGAATATCAGGATGCTTTTGGTGTGCTTAGCTCTATGACTGCTGCTGTCTGTGGTGGTGTCCACTCTGATTTTCCTGCCCTCCCTTCACAGCTATGCATTGCCTTAGAAATGTCTTGGATATCTGTATTACCTTATAGTTAATAGAAAGCCAGCCTACTGTTATTTGGCCTGTGAAGTATAGCTAATTTCAGAATGAAGAAGGAGGATTGTTTTATTTTGCCCATCTGATGTTTATAGTCCTGTTTTTTTATAGATGACCCCCGTTCATAAAAATCCTCTTTGGGAACACACAATTCCTTTTATTCACAATGTAAGTGTTGTTCTGAGGTATTTAAAAAGCTTCATTTTTTCCCCCTCATTTCTCCCCCTCCCAGCCATGCTGTTCTCGCCTCCTGCTATTCTCGTTATTCTGGAGATGTTTCATGAGGGACCTTGCATCAAGGGGATCTCCCCCCACTGCGAACAGGCTCTTGCATGTTTCTAGCACTGCAAGATTTAAAAGATTAATACTCTTTCATAGTTATTTCCTTGGAGGGCTGCAGCATGCATGTGCGTGTTCCCCATACTGAAAATTATTACTTGCTTTAAATGCAGGTAATGGCAACAATTATAAAACCAACATTTTTGCTTGTTTACTTTCAAAATAATGGCTGTGTTTTAGGCATTTAGCTCTTCCATGTTTTAAGCATGATGCAGATTACTTTCAGGCTGAGTGTAGTATTATCCTCACCTGTTGACATTAGATAGTCTAGTCTGAGAGTTTACAGCAACTTGGTTTTGCATGTTTAACCTGTTTTTGTCTTTTTGATATATTTTGTATGTGGAAATTTAATACTTTTGTGGTTTCACTTTAGGAATTTTCTTTGTCAAGTACTTTTAATATTGTGATGATTGAGAGTCTGATCTTCAGTCCTGGGGAAGTTGCTCTCAATTGTGCTCTCAGAGCCTGGAGGGTTTTGTTTGCGTTTGGTATAGACTGTCCCCTGGGTGGCCTGGAGTTCACCTCAGTTTGAATTTTTGATACAAACTTTTAGCTTTGATGAAAGCTGTTCTGAAAAGCTCTCTGTCCTGCCACCTGCAAAGGGGAAAGAAGAGATTAGAAGGTGAGTTTTCTGAATATTTCTAAACAAGTGAGAACTGATAACCACGCAGTTTGGGTCCTGTGCACATTTCTTCGGTACTGGTCAATTAAGGAATCTTGGCATGACATGTAGAAGCCTCTATAGCTTTGGTCTCATCTCCAAAGTACTTCTTCCAGGAGATAGGTGCCCTCACCCTTACTAGTCCTTACCAGCTGGACGCTGGACTGTACGCCCATCCCAGCAGCACTCTTCAGTCCTAGCCAGAGGCTCTTGCCGCTTTGCCAGCCTTGTCATCCCTGCCCACTGCGTCCGTTTTCTCATGCCTTCATGGGCAGCAGTGCTTTTTGTTGTGCTCGATTTTGTGGTATCAGTGTGCCTCCTAACAACTTTTTTGTTAACTCCCTACGTCCTTCTCCCTGGAAATGCGATGTACTGATGACTGTAGAGATAAAGGACTGTTTTAATTCTGCCGTGTTTTTCTCTGATCCTGGTCATTGCTCAGGGCTGTGTGAACTCCATAGAAATAGAAGCTAATTTGAGAAAAGAGGAAACAAACCTCCAGTATGGGTTTTGCAGATCATTTCAAATGCAGGGACTGTTCATATCTCAGAGCTTTCCCGAGGAAAAATGTTTGTTTGAACCAACCCCTCTGTAGTGCTTTGATTTTTGCATTATTTCTGCATGTCTTTGGATTACTGTGATTGAAGTGACTGGAATTCGTTGTCTCTTACCTGTACATATTGCTGTAATTATGCTGTTAATAATGATGGCAAGTTGCCTGTTTTCTTGCCTCTGAGCTTATCGGTTAAACACACTTTTAAAGTATTGCTGAGAATGAGAAGGGTTAAGAGCTGATCGTTTCAGCTCTCAGGAAGATGTCTTAATGAGCACAGATGCTGTCCTCAAAGGCTACTAGTTGTGTTTGCATTGCAAGGTGTGTGTGGTACAACAGATAGATCAAGGAATTGGAAGCAAGGACTTCTGGAGTATAGCAGTCGACAGACTTTCCAATACCACAGTAGCTTTGCAGTTTTTAATGTACAAATGTAGCAGACAACACCAAATAATAGCCTACGAGACTGCTGCTATTACCATACCAAGATCTGCACACAGTTAGCCTTGTATTCTTCCATGTGTTGCCCACTTGGGCTATTTTCTTCTGTCCTGCACCCTCTTTATTTCCTCAGGTTTGGGATGGTGCTAGCTCCATGTCCTCTGTACTTTGGTAGAGGAGAGCAGCAAAAGATGGAGTTAGTGTTCCTTCTTCCCACATCAAATTTGTGCTCTTCCTTCTTTGTGACAAAGTGCTGGAGCAAAACAAAAGTGCCCTACGTAGGGTTAGTGTGGACATAAGGACCCTAAGAGAGGCATGAATTAGGGACACAGTTATATCGGTGGTACAGAATCGCAAATCCCAGGAGGCTGAAGGACATCCAGGTGCAGTCCTGGACTGCCACTTCATCGTAGGGTGAAGGCACCAGGGTGAAGTCTCAGCTCCTCTGAAAGACCGCATTGGCACAGGAGGTTAATGAAGGGAAAGAGAGAGACCCCTGTCCTCACCCCAGCCTCTCGAAACTCTGCTCATTCCTGTCTGTGAGATTTAATAGTGTCATGAAAGATTCAAAGAATATCACCTCTTACTTCTGGAGCGTGTTCCAGGTGTTTTTTCTGTGGCTCCTTTTGTTTGAGCTTCCGTGTGCTACTAAGAGCTCAGGCTTTTACTTTCTGAAGGTATCAGGCCAGGAATACTATACTTCAGATGACTGACATTGTTAATTCAGGTTTGTAAAGATCTTTGCTTTTCTTGGATTCTAATTGGAAAAATGTCCATTTTGTTAAAGGGATGCTGCTAGCTGAGGCTGGCCTATAATTTTACTTGGTTATTGGAGAAAAAAGAACGTTCTCTGAAAATTTCAATAAGAAGAGATTTTATTTCAGGTGGTGTTCATTTGTGGCTTTCCAAATCCTCGCAGTGTATGCTGTAGAGGTACAATTAGATTGAAAGTGGAATTGCTTTGCAGYTGACTGGATAATTTTCTTGCCTAACCTGAAGGGAAAAGTAAGTAGTTAATGCCATACTTAGTAGAAAGCTCATTAGTACTTGGAGTTATTAAAGCTGAAATTATTTTTTAAATCTGTTTCTAACACGATGTAGAAGTGTTGGTTAATATTTACCTCTTCACAGCGTTTGAGAGTGTTGTCTTCAAAGCAACTTGCCCCTTTTGTGAAGGGTCTGTGAAGGCATCCTGGAGGCACGGGGTGCTGCAGCCTCTTTGGGGAGATGATGTTACTCCGTGTGGTTCCTACCCCAAGCTTGTGCTGGTTCTGCTACCCAACAGAGTGCTGGAACAAAACAAAACTCTGCATGTGGGAGTCTCCAGATGAGCCTGTAGGGTTGGGAATAGAGCAAATTTCTGTTCTTACAGGGGAACGGAGGAAAATCTTCAGTACAAATCTGTTCACTTAACAGGATCTTCTGCTCATTTACATGAGTTCTTGCTTTTCATCTGAAGTTATTCTTGTAAATCGGGTCATGCTATACTCACCTGTGTGAAACTGAGAGGCAGAGGAAAAGAATGTCAGTCTCTGAATAATGCTCTGCTAAATGACATCCCTTTTTATATCATTTTGCATTCAAATTTATAAGAGCCCATATTGCTGGAGGAAGGAAAAGGGGCTGTTGTTGGAGAACAAATAACTTTTATTTTTTGCTTGGATTGGATGAACCTTCTTGTGTTGGTAAATGGACATATTAGGCCCAAAAGCCTGCACCTTTTTGATCAGCCGGCACACCGTTTCATCTTTGACTGCTTTGGAATCATTTCCTCTCTGTATTAGAAAATGAAATGCATCTTTCTAAGAAGAGAAGGAGCAAATACATTCTTATTTCTTTAATTTATCAAATCATTTTGGAAAGCAGCTTTTCACAGCTGTTTTGGATGGGTGATATCGCAGGTAGCTGAGGATGCCAAGGTGGAGGCAGGCTGAGGGAGTGCGGCTGCTTTTGGAGGAACCCTTTGGGAAGAGGTGGTTCTGTCTTCTGCAGTACATGGTCACGGTGGACTTGTTTGTGTCTTCCTTTCTGCCTGAGACTGCTGAAAGGAGGCTGTTGCATTGATTGCAAGTGAAAGCTTGACGGGAGGAAGAGGCAAAAAGAAGTCAAAATTAGGATGTGCCTCAGCCTAGAAAAGTACCGAGGTAGATCAGGAGGGTTCCTTTCTTTTTAAGGCCTGTAGTATCCTGTGCGTATGGCAGAGTGGTGGGTGCCAATAAGTAATAATCCTGTACCTTAATCTGCGGAACACAGGGTGGATTTTGTGGGGAAAGAGAGGTGGTTGACATTTTTTCCTTCTCTGTTGAGGGACTTCTCTCTCTTGATTCTTTTATTTTCATTGCTTGCGACTGCATGGAGCTCCCTCTAGGGTCCACTAACGATTACTTTAAGGAAGCTGGAAGGGTAATGTCATGGGCGAAACCAGCCTCTGCTCAGCAATAGATCTGTTGCCTCCACAGTGACCCTAATTTAAGCTTGGGTAACCGAACCTGAACTTCCCTGTACTGCTGTGCATGTTGCTGTTCTTAAACACTCAGCTTTTAATGCTCGCGGTGGCCTTTTGCAGAATGTCTTCTCAGCCAATAGTTGCGTGCAAACAGGATGGCGTGTGTGATATCCTAGAGAAACAAAAGCAATCTTCTCTGCATGCCAAATGTTTTACCTATGAATTCATGTCTTGCACGTTGGTACGTGTTTAAACTTTATCGAATTGTTTTGGGAAACTGCATTGTCTTTATAAATAAATAAATAAATAAAAAGATCCTTACAGGTCAGGATGTTTAAATGTGTTTTATCATCATAGTGTAAGATCTGGGGTTCAACCTCAAGGTACCTGGTTGTGGGAAACTCAAGGTCAGCAAGCATATCTAACTGCAGGTATTAGATGCGTTTCTCAGGTGATTTTATATAATTAGCAGATTTAAAAAATGTTTTACCTGTTTCTGAGAGGGATGGAAGCATCTTCATGGTTGGTTTGTGTCTGTTAAGCACATGCTCCGTTCAGCTCTTACATTGTACGGTTGTCCTGCTTTCCCCAAACCCTGAAAGTGAGGAGCTGGCTGGCTTCTAGGTTTCCTCGATCCAGTGGAATAAACTGCAAGAGGTATCATTAGTATCAACAGTGGAATGAGACTGGATATTAGCATTTGCTGTTTTAGCAATCCCCATGGCTGAGCAGGAAAAGTTACACGAAAATTGCAGGGGAGAAGGTTTGCATTTGGTATCTAGGCAAGAGCTCCGCTGCCTTCACTGGGAACTTTTCTGGAGTACGGGGGACTGCGTATTGTACGCGTTATTTTATGCTGGCAATTTCCCTGTAGTACAGCCTGTCTTTCGGAGCAAACGTGGGGAACGCGTGCAGTCTCGGGGGTTTGGAGCTGCCTAGCTAGCAAGCGACTGTGCGCGCGGCATGCTGTATGGGAGTAATGCCCGCGCAGACCATGTGGCCGGCGTCCAGCTCCCTTGAAGTGGTTTTACAGGATGTGCTAAATGGTAACATTAAAAAAAAAAAAAA
>NW_028186474.1:0-107397 GCF_003343005.1 Rhea americana | reverse complement strand
GTACTGCGGTTAGCTCCGCTCGTTCCCTCCCTGCCAAACCGGGAGCCGTAGCTTGCCGGTTTCCCCGGGCACCTGGGCCGTTTTGTTTGCGTTTGGGCGGTTTCTGCAGGCGGGAGGCTATGGGGAGCCGGTGGAGAGCTGCTTGAGTACAGGCTAGATGCGCTCGTAAATCTCAGAGGAGCCCGGGAAGGCAGCAGCGASGGAGAGGAGCGTGGGGGGAGTGGCGCCGGGGGGGTTGGCGGGTGGGTTGTTGTCCGATCCCGGGATCCCAGCGTTTTGAGGAACCTTGTGAACTAGGTCACCCTCGGTGGGGTGAGGTGTGGCTTGACCGAGGCTGTGGGAAGGAAGGCTCAGATCTCCGATGGGGATCCCGGCTGGTGCTGCCCCCAGCCCCCTTGGCAGGGTCTTGCGGACTGACGGCTTTGCAGGGCAGGTCACCGAGCCTTGGGCCGTCCGCGAGCGCCGACGYGTTCCCGCTCTCCTCCTGTTTCCCGGAGCGGCGGAAAGTTCGTATGAGAACGTTCCTGGCTTCTCTGCCRCCCTCCCAGGCTCTCTGAGAGCAGCTTCCTTTTTGAGAGGGTGGCACCAAGTCTGGCGTAGTCRCAGCGTTACATAACCTGGAGTCATGACTTGCTTTGCTTCTTTAACAGGAGCTGATGACGCCAGAGCTCGCCTTCCTTCAGACCCGCTGGCTCGGGGCAGGCGCTGGCTGATCGCGTGAAATGATGCGGTATTATAACTAGCTACATGTTTCCCCCCCCCCCTTTCCTTTTGATCTGTGGCATATGACAAATGCAAACTAGAAATCCTTCTGTGCGGTTAAAGAGCAGTCCATGTCCGTGGCTCTGCTTTTCTGCTTTTTCTATACATGTGTACGTTTATTTTTTCAAAAATATTTTTTTTAACCTAGCCACGTGCTGTATTTTCTTGGAGCTGCCTCGAACATTGGAGTACTGCGAGTGCACGGAGTCAGAGAGTGAATAGGTGTTAGCTGAGCAAAGAATTGCTCCGAGTCTTCCAGGTAGAGGAGAAATACCTTGTTTCTTCCTGCTTTTCTAATTGACCTTGCAGCATTTGGGGATTTGTATATTAGTGGCCAAAAAGTTTCTTTGCTTTTTTCACAAAGCCGGCAGCAAATCTTGAACAGAGGGAAAATCACGCTTTCTSCTCTGCTACTTTTTCTGCCTWTTTTTTCCACATACGGTTTCAGTACTCAGCTGGGTGCTGCTGCACCTCACCGTCACTGACAGATACCATCCTGTTTCCTCTACCTCTGAAGCAGTGAGGAAGTCTTAGAGAAAATAATTAGCAAATCTGTTATGTGGTATTGTCCCTATTGGAGGGATCAGAAGTGACAAAGTGACTTTGCTAAGGTCATCTGCTGAGTCTCTGATGAAGCCCAAGTCAGAATCCTCTGCTTTGCACTTTAGGCAATGCCTCTTTTCCTTTCCAGTGTATGAGGCAGGGTGAAACACTTCTATATTGATTTTTGCATTAGAGTATAAACTATGCAAGCAGTCCTTGTTCTCATTTTTCCATAATTTGTCTGGCGTTGTGCTGTTTTAAATGACTCTGGTTAAATAAAATGTGTGTGCGTGCCTATATAACTATGTATTGTACACGTATTATATTTTTGGCTGAGAAGAATTGGCAGGTTTGGTGGGAGAGGAAACTTTTAATTAAATGACAGGTATTCTTCAAATGTTTAAATGTACAGTTTTGTGTCATAATTATTTGCTTTATTTGTTATTTTAATTTGCTGCTTTGAGGGAGACCTGCAGTACTGAACTTTTAGAAGCAGCTGGCTGATAATTTGGACCAAAGTTTTTTGATGTAATACCYGCTTTTTATTTTAATAACTGTAATTTCTTCTGCAGATGCTGAAAATATCTTGTTCTTATTTTCTTCAACATGCAGTTCACTGACTCAGTATGAAAAAGTTCTAAGTAGGAGTTTAAAGATCAGATGATGTTATTTTCACTTGGAAATACGCAAATAGAAATGTGAGAGGAGAAGGCTGTAGGATAATATCTTTTAGGCTGGGGGAACAGAAACTTTTAGTTTGATTCTCAATCAGAACAAATTTTGCAATTAAAACATCTGTCAGTAATCTTTGTATATGTAAAACATTTAAAATACTTGAAGTATTACTTGAAGAAGTAATTTTAAAATGGTGCTTTTGTTTACTTTCAGCTTATGATTTATGTCAAATTTGCATGTGACTGAAAACTRGAATTAAATTAAAGGTGTGCAAAATCACTCTTAAAAGGCACAGCTATATTATGTTCTCATAACATATTATGTATATTAGCAGCAGAAATATARCAAGTTGTAGGAAGAGATGAGAGTCAATCTCTTGAAGGTTATAACTGACWAATGCAAATGTCAGGATTGTAACTCAAAGGATTTTGCTTTGATTAATATCATGATAAATATCTGTAATGTTTGATATAAGATCACTGTRTCTTGTCTGTTAACAGCTTGTGGTCTTCAGTACATTTAAAAAAATCTTTGGAAAGCTGAGACTRAAGTCTGAAACAGGACATGTTTTGCCACGGTGGTAGTCTGAATAGTGTTTGCGAAAGGCAGTGCATTTCATCACTAGGTGTATTTTCTAACTAGATTTTTGTTACATTATGTACAACCACCCACTGTTACRATTCAGTATTTTCTGGATCCTTGTGCATGCTGGCTTTGGGTAGCAAAGTGAATGAGCATGGGAAAGTGAATACACCAAGCTTATAAGAATAAAAATAAAATGAGGGGAAAAAAGGACCAAATTTTGTCCTTTATGTTTCAGTCCAAAACTCRTTACAAGCAATGGAAAGACTTCTCTGGTTTTTCATGGTTGGTTTAGATCTTGCTCAGAAGAGTTGCCATTTTAGTTTACAGTACAGCGTTGGTGAAAAAGCAGATGTTTCTCAAAAGCCCGGCAATACTTAGTTGCCAACAAATAACGTTGTGGCGTTAGAGTTGGATTCCGTCTGAGCGGCTTTAAGATGATGAGCAGTCAAGCCTATTCTGTGTTTAATAATTCACGAAAAAAATCAGATTGTAGGCAGCCTCTCTACTTGAGAGCGGTCAGTGGGGCGTGCAGACAGCCGCTGCTGGATGGGGGCATGCCGGTGGGAAGGAGAAAGGGCAGCCTGGCGGCACAGAGCCATCGAGGATGGAAAGAAGAAGTCCAGGCTGTCCTGTGGCACAGCAGTGAACAGCACACGTGGGACAGCARGGGGGGGAGAGAAGGGAGTCACCAGCAGCTCAGAGCATCCAAAGAGTGAGGAGGCATGAAAGAGTTGCAGTGCTTGTCCATGCTGTGCTTGGTGGGCCTGGATCAGGCCGATACTGAACCGTCCCGGAGCAGCTCAGCTCACAGAGGACAGTGAGGAGAGTAGTATGCCCTGAAGGACCTTTCTTTGATGTCCTATGGAAACTGAAAATTTTACAGTGATTGCAACAGGGGAGACTGCTGGGTCGTTTGCTAGGATAGCTCTCAAGTGACAAGAGCCTCCTGAGAAGCTTCTTCCGAGGTATAGTTTGGTCACTGCAGTTGCAAGGACCTCGCCTGCTCTTGAGAGTAATGCAGCTGAGATACGATGGCTGTGTAAAATATCAGGAGCCTGCAGGGGAAGGAGAGCGAACTTTCTGACCAGGCTGGCTTCACAGAAAAGCTGGGCAGTAAACAGGCTTATCGATAACAAGATTACCATGAGGAGATCATTTTACAAACTGCCTGTTTCTAGCAGGTCTAATTCTTGGCTATGTGAGTTTGTGATGAGCTCACCAGGAGGCTGCTGTGGAGGGGAAAGCTCCTTTCTGTTTTGCACGGTAGGGTAAAGAAGGAAATGCCCTTTTTTTTCCTCTGCAGAAACGGGCATAGGTCACCTGTTCCCCCGACGTACTGAACTTCGTTTCCCAACTGTGCCTTAGAAAATACCCGCCTGCCTGTGTGCACACACTTGTCCTTAAATCTTGCTTCCTGGTTTCATAAATCTATTTGGTCRGATACCGCGGTCATGTCTGGCTTATTTCTTCCAACCCTACAAAGTCCTTATAAGGCCAGCTGCAAGCTCCTCAGCTGTGTATTTTTTTGAACATATTTGTGCCCTTGTTGCCCCTTGATCAACACTGTCCGTTCTCKTGTAGCAGCCAGACTGTTTGAATCTGAGATACAGGTGACAGGCTGTCTCGTTACCGAGCTGCTTGCTTTTCATCCCCTTCGTAATTTTTTCTCTGGTAAAATCCATACAGCTCTAGYCACGAGAGCTGCACCCCGGGTGTATTTTGAAGCTGTGACGTATTCCGAAGCAGCGAGGCCACTTTGATGGCCACAAGCCTTCACTGAATTGTAGTGCCCGCTTAAGTAAGAGGTGGAATAAAAACGTCCTGGCTGTTTTTGCAGACCTCTAGGTCCATCTTTACTGTTACACGAGTGCAGCATGTCGTACTGTTCAGTCCTGGAGCCCTACGCGTTTGGGCCAGGGCTGGTCAGCCTGCTTTGGACTTGGTGCACCGATGCTGTCTTTCTCCACCTGCCACCACCACTTGTTTGAAGCAAGGAGATGACTTTGTGTGGACAAATGCTCACTGGGAGCTAGCTGACGTTCTGTTAAATGTGCCTCACCCCAGGTTTGCTCTTTATCACTGCCATGGGTTTTGCCTGGGAAAGGAATCGGMCATGCAGAAAGTCTCCGCAGTGCTGGAAGAAGGCTTAGGCCTGCGTGGTCGTTCACTTCTGGGGCTTCAAACAGAGCTTCAAAGCGCTGCTTCTCTCTGCCTTTACGGGCATGTCTTTGAGGCGGGTGGATGACGGGGAGGAAGGCTCACCTAAAGGCTTGTGTTCCCCAAAGTGTGAAAGGCTGCTTTCTAAAAACTCGGCAATCTCGTTCCCTCTGCAGCACAAGGAGCCTTCTGAACAAGCACGGCAGCGCTGGGAGAGCTGCTGATTAAACGAGCCGAGCAGGATGCTCTTCTGCCCCTTACTGTGCAAACAGGTTACGGGCTCCCAACRGGCTGCTCCCGTTTCACGCTCGATAGTCGTGGGGTTTCATTTATTTTATTTATTATGAAGTTGGCGGTGCCACGCGAGTAGCCGGCGAAATCCCCTATCGAGATCCCTTTCAAAGCCCGAGGGCCGTGCTCGCCTTTCCAACTCCTTCCCCCCCGCTTTTGCCCCGCTCGAGCGTTGAGCCGTGCTGGGGTGCGCGCGGCTCCTGCTGGCGACTTCCTGTTGCCCGTAGGAATTCCCCTCGCGCGGGGCCCCGCTCCGGCCGGGCGCTTATGTAAGGATTTGTGTTTTATTGGAGTCCTCTCGCTCGCTCTTGCTGCCACTAGTTGAACGAGGCCGGGTGAATGGGAGCAGGGCGGCGAGGAGCACGCGAGCAGCCTCCCCCCCGTCCGCTCAGCCGACCTGCTCTCCTGCTCGCCTTTAAACCTCTCCTCCTGCGGTCGCTGCCTTCCCTCCGCATCGGCGTTGGTCCCCCCGCCCCGGGCCGGCAGGGCAGCGCCTCTCCGAGGATCGGATCCCCCCTACGCTGGGCCAGGTAGTTTGAGTCTGCAAGCAGGGCAGGGACGTAGGGACAGTTTCTATTTAGGCCGAACACGAGGCGTATCTAACTAGTTACGTAAGAGCGACCCTACTCCGTCGCGGCTGGGCTCAGGGAAGATACATGCTCGCTGAGTGCAGTCACACCAGCTCGGTCGAATCAAGCCCCAGGAACTAGATACCAAAGTTATTTTCAGGAACCTTAAATGCAGATTTCCCAGCCTGCAGCCTGGACTGTTTTATCAGGAGACACAGCCCGCTTGCGAGCTCAACGGCCTCCGAGAGCGGATTTAGTGCTCCCTGGGCTCCGGGCAGAGACACCAAGTTGCTGGGAGTGCCTGGAAACTTTTGTCCTGAAGACCCTGGGACGAGACTAGCCGAAGGGCTGCGAGTGGGTGGCCGYGTTGAACAAGCATTTGGGCAGAGTTGCCAGGAGAGACCTTACCTTACCCGTGCACTGACTGAGCAGCATGTTACTTTTGGATGAGTCTCAGAAGTTTCCAGGTAGGACTCGTGTTTTTTTCCTGTTTCTCCTCTTGCCTCCCTGCTACAGACTGTTCATTCGCACGCCCTCCTCAACAGCTTGCGCAGTACGTTAGGGTACCAGAGTTGTCTGTGAGGCTGAATTTTTAATTTACTACTTACTGGGCAGGGATGCATTTTCAGTGTCTTGCACTGCTCGTCAATTTGATGGAGGAAATTTGGGGAGGAAACTCTCTTYCTTTGTGCATTGGATTCTGAGGACATTCGCGATGTGACGTTCTCTGTCTGGCATTCTTGCTTCTGCTGCTGTCGTATTGCAATATTGCAAAAGTTGCTTTTAGCAAGAGAGGAGGCAGTAGTTAACAGCAGTGTCACTTTATATCCAGTATCCTCTCCCCTACCTCCTCTCCACTTTTGGTATATGCTTTCCCCAACATCCTACTTGGTAGAGTTTGAAGAGCTTGTCTTGTCAGTGAAGTATTTGGTGATTTGCTGACTGCATGGCAGTCACTGGGCATCAGTCAGAGCCATCGGTGCTTATTCTAGAGCCTCTAATTTGTGCCTAATAGACTAAGACCTGCTTGGCTCTCTCTCTCTCTCTCTCTCTCTTTTTTTTTTTTTTTTTTTTTTTTTTGTCCCTGTGAAATGGAAGATGCTGGTGAAACCCTAACATATAGCCCAGTTTACATTTTTGGGATGGCTGCTTCTTAGGTTGGTTGTTGGTGGGCAGACCTCATGTTTTTTTTTTTGGGGGGGGGGGGACTTTTTACTCTGTTCAGATTTGAAGTTCTTCATCTATTTGTAATTCAGCTGGTGATGGGGACAGGCACTTGGGGAAGCTGAACTTCTTGCACCTTGCTCAGGTGGCAAATYCACCCAGAGTTTGTGCAGGGAAAATAAGAGGCTGTTCCAAAATGATCCCCAGGAGTTCCAGCTCAGCGTTATAGGAGTCCAGTATAGTGTGGCTTTTAGGTGGAATTTTTACAGAAATAAGTTTTCCCATGTTTGGTGTCCATTATTGACAGAGGTAGATTTTAGCAAAAATCCATCATTTCTTGCTTTCTTAGGCCTCTGGCTGTGGTGGCAGGATGAGGAAACTAATTCTGAGAGGGTGTGAGCTGAGAGGAGAAGGGAAATAAGATATAAAATGAGTTTGGATAAATGAGGAATTGGGGTGATACAAGTGGCTTATGTAACTCAATCTAGGATAATAGATATAAAAAGAGAAGATGAGAGGGGGAAGATGCTTTTGGCTGTGAGACTGTAGGTTATATGGAGGGAGAACATAGGATTAGGGGCTTCCCARTAATTTTGGATGAAAAGATTTTGGGGGAGTTATTTGTGCAAACGTGAAAGCAAATAGATCCTTACAGCACTGATCAAGATGTAATGTCTGGGGCAAGTTTCTTGCAGTCTGCTCTACAAAGCGAGGAAATAGTTTGAGGAGGCATTTGTAGCTTATCCAAACCAGGTTGCTCCCCGACTGATGGGTCCGGGAGGGTCTCCCCTCCTGCTTCACCGGAGCCGCGTTGTCTCCAGAGAGGATGATACCTGCCCAAGGTCGCCCAGTGAGTCTCGGGTAGCACTGGGGCGTCATGTTCCTGCCTGCCTTTGGGCCTCGACCACTGGTCAGTGTTTCTTTTCTCTGATTTAAGTGAATTTTTCTCATCTGATGTTCCTGAGCARTTCTTTGGGGGGTATTCAAACTAACAAGCCCTCGTGTATACAACAAGATACTGCCTGTGCTATTGAGTTATTTTATGTATGCTTCTGGAAGTTAGAGAACATTTCAATTATTTTTATGTTAGCACCCATCAGCTAGTAAATAAAGATTTGTTGCAGTACGCTCCCTGTTCCAAGTCTGAGCAGAGMCAGTTGCCCTGTAAGAACAGTGTCCCTTATTTAAAGTGCCCCGTATTTAAAAGATATCCTACGTAGATACCTAAAAGATATCCTACTCTTCCCTACGTATGCATACTCTTCCTTTTTGATCACAGAGGTAGTTTTAGCAGCCCTTTGAAGGAATTGGTGCTTCTTATTGTTTTTCCAGGCTGTACAGAGCTTAGATTTTGTGTGTGTGTGTGTGTGTGTGTGTGTGTGTGATGTTAGGTCTTTGGGATGAGAAGTGTTCTCGTGACATTGCGGCTTCAACTTGTGCAAGTCCGATTGCCACGAACAACTTTGCAGCCCTTTGGCAAAATGATTCTTGCAGCGCACAAAACAGCACCGCTATTTCRAAAAGACAGACTAGAAACAGATTGTTCTTTGAGTGGTGATGTTTCAGGCTGGTCTTATTAGCTTTCTCCAGTGCTCCCGGTCACTTTTCTGGCTGCACTCGGTGGGAGAAGTGCCAGTGGAATGCGGTGGCACACAGGCTCAAACTCAGCAATTTGCATTTCTCTCCCAAGCGATGCCTTCCTCATTAAACAAAGTCCTTAAAAATTCCTCTGAAGTTACTTTAGGGACTGAGGCAGAACGTGGCAACACAGTTGAAGTCCTGTGCTTTTGTGAAAAGATTGACAAATAACGTTTTATTTTTCAAGCAGGAAATTATATTTAAAGCCAGCCTGTTGATCTGAGTGTAGGACAGGGAGCCAGTGACCTGGGAGTTACTCAGCACTGATGCCTGCCYAATTTCTTTGCCTTAGTTTCCTCCTTTGCAAGACAGACGTGAGGATGGGCCCGTTTCACAGATGACTGTGCGGGTTGTGTCATGCTTCTGAACTCCTTTGACACGGAAGAAGTGTGCAAGTGCCAAGCGTTACCGTTTTGGTATCTCTCCATTCTTACCTGATTGCCATCCTGACCAGCACCACAGGAGCACTGGGATACTGGAGGATGCTTTATGCTAGGATTGTTTCTCATGCAGCTCTTTGAAATTACGAGCAAGCATCAAGTGTCTTCTCCCCCTCTCTCTTTTAGCAAGTCCTGAATGAAGCTGAGCTAAGGCCTCAGGGCAAAGATTAAAGTTCGGCTTGTGCTAGTTGTTTGTTTGCCATTTTGGTGGCCTTGGAAGTGTGTGGCAGCAATAATCCCCTCTTTATTATTTCTCATTGCTCTGAGGGTATCTTAGTGTAAAGCTAATGCCACAAGTCCCAGCTACCTAGTGTAAACTAATGCTTATGTAATCATTGCATAATGCAAAATGCTTGTTCCACGACTCGTCCTCTTTTCTTAGTCCCTGAAAATTATGTTGAGAAGAATAATGGTAACAGCCAGCTGGATTCCCTGTGCTGGGAACATGTCGAGCCCCTGGATGTGTCAAATATGCCCTCCCAACTTCAGAAATCATCTTTGTTACCTAAATCAATATTTAACCACCTTAATAAAAAGGACCAGATCTGGGAGGAAGACGTTTTGAACTGCTATGAAAATAAGTAAGGTCTTAGGGTAAAATCAGGGTTACTTGTGGTTTGGATACCTATGGGGTTTTTTTAAGCTGGCAGGCAAAAATATATCCTGGGTTACTAGTTAACTGGGATAACCAGGAAGGGGAAGTTTCGGTTCCCTCCTACGTGCAGTTGCTGAAGTAGCAGCTTGCTGAAAACTTCCCAGCGCAAGAGCCTGAAACGCGTCCCAACTTCGGTGCATTAGTTTTGTGCGACTCGGTTGCTCTCGCGTACCCTCAGCTTCCAGAACCAGCGTAAGCCACCCCCGGTTCCCTCGCCACCTTACGGGGTGCGTTTCCTGCCGCCCGCAGCGTGCCTGCGGGAGASGGAGGGCTGGCGAGCAGCGGCTTTATGTCGTAGCTTTGAGGCCGTTTCTCAGGAGAAGCGGTTTCGCTTTTGCATCTAGACTAGAGGCGCAAGGCAGCGGTAGTCTCTGTTTCTCCAGCTCTTCCCGTTTCAAAGCACTAGGAAAAGGTTTAATTTTGAATTTCGCAGCCCCTCCACCCCTCGGTCCCAGGGCGCTAAGAGCYGGCAGCGGAGACGAGGCCGCGTGGCGCTGAGCGCCGCGCTCCGGATCAGCGCCCTTCCCTTCCCTTCCCGGGGCCGGCCCGAGGCGGGACGTTCKCTGAAGGGCACGCGGCCCGGGGGCTCGCGCGAGCCCGCCCGCCTCGCCGGGAGTTGGCTGGAGCAGCTACCTGCTCTCCTCCTCCGGCTCGGGGTGTTGATCTTTGCAAGCGTGCTCCATACAAAAGGTTATATAAGTGCTCTTTGGTGTTTATGTAACTCGGGTCTCCTCAGTGTATGCAGCGTTGAGGCCTGGCCAGAACGAGAGCTCTTGGGTATTTGGGGCCTGGTTCTGCTTGCATAATCGCGCCGTTCGAAGATATATTGTCTGTCACCAAAGTTGGCTGTTTGATGTTCCAGTTTGCCTCTCAGCGCTCTCGGCTGCTTGCTCTCCCTTTGGTTTGGGGGTGGCGTCTTTCTAGCTGCTGTCCTTCGGCTCTGTTTCCTTTTGCTTGGGAAGGACTCCTTCAGGCCGGGAAAAGGAGGTTTATTCTGCGGCGTGTCTCCGCAGTAACTGATACGCCCCGAGACCTCTGATGAGAAAAGAAGGGCACTGCTGCCTTTTAATTTCTCTTGTACAACTTTCCGCTGCTTGGCATTTACTTCCCTGCCCAAGGAGGAGTCGGAGACGGGTCTGACTTGGGCGTTTTTCCCTCGCCTGGCTTTCACCTTGCATTTTGGCCTGCAGAGCCCAGGCTGCTATTTGCTTCAGAGCTCGTTTTGCATCTTATYCCTCCGTCCTGCAGTCCCGGGCTGGTGTTCAAAGCAGCCTCCCTCACGGCTGCAGGTTTCGTGGAGGTGTCTCGAACCTGCAGTGACTGATCGCTTTACGAATAGCTGGATAAATGAAGAACCTGTTACTAGAACTTCAAGCCGGGCTGTTTGTTGTACCAACATGACAGTCTCCGTGTCTGCTTACAGTGACAAGTCTGAAAGTCAGACCTGATGCGGCTGACTCCTAGATGAACCGCCAAGGGGGATGAAGATCTTGCAGCTGATGCACGCGCYGTTTGACAGGCCGAGGGAGGCTGCGCTCGGGCGGAGGAAAGCTCTCACGCTTGGGCGGATGCAGCCCACGAAACTCATTTYGGAGGGTTCTGCCCCGCTGCATCCAGCTTGGCTCCCCGGGTGGGGCGGGGGGCTCCCGAAGCCTCGTCTCCAGCGGGGCCTGCGGCGGCCCCCCGGGGACAGGGTCCTGGCTGCGGTTGGCCTGTGGCCCGCGTCAGACCTCCCGTGCTGGCCAGGCTCAGGTGGCCTTCAGGGGATCGCCCCCAGGCGAGCCGGCTCGGGGGCCCGAGTTACCCTTCACGTGTCCCCTGGCTGGGGAAGAGAGGGAACAGGAGACGGGGGCAACCTAGGGACGCTCAGAAACGCCCCGCCGCTGCCAGAGCGTCTGCGGTGGCGGTGGGGGGGGGGGAAGAGGCAGGCAGGGAAAACGGAAAGGCGGCGAGATCACCAGCGGGGCTGAAAGAGGCTGATCCGAGCTAGGTCTGCTGCTGCTCTGCCTTTTTTTTTTTTTTTTCCTCCCCCCTCCTCCGGAGCGCGCCGGGAGCCGGGGCGCGCTGGCTGGCCGCGCTGGGGGGGGTAGGTGTGCCGCGTTATATAACCCTTACATAATTAGGGCTTTGTCGAGCAGGGCTGGCCGGGAGGGGCGTAGCGCCGCCGGGTCGCTCGCAAGACCRACCGCGGTGGTTTCGAAAGGGAGAACGAAGCCTTGGCGCTGATGGGCCGGCGCGATGGCAGCCGCCCCGGCGTAGCCGGAGCCCCTCCTGCGTTCCTCGCGCCGGGCAGCGCGACCGGGCTTCTGGGCAGAGGGTAGCCGGTGGCGGCGCGCGTTCAGCCCGGGCGGGAGGCTCCGCGGCTTGCTTTGGGTGGTCTAGCAGGTGGAGCCTAAAAGAAAGCAGCCTCATCTTCCCGCGTGCCTTGCCCTATGCTCTCCTCGAGGACTTCCACGGGGAAGTTTTCTGCCTCTTGCCTCTGTGCGCACACCTCTGCTGCCATTTTTTGGGGTATCTACGCAGCAGCTGCGCCGGTTGYGCGCATGGAAAGAATAGACTGGAAGCGTTTCGTTCAGCTGGGCACAGGATGAAGCGGCTGTTTCCCATTGCGCTGGGGAAACATCGTGTAACCCCAGCGAGCGTCTTCCAGCTTGTCTTCCTGTGCTTCCAGCTTCCTGTGCAGATGCGCCGCACCGGCCCTCGGCGCCGTTGTAGTTCAGTGTGTCAGTGGCTGCTGCGAGGGTTGCAGCTGGAGCTGTGCAATTAGTTTGTCTTGTGCCGTCCCTCCGTGCTCCTCCCCTTCTTGCTTTGACAGCTCAGTACCAGCTGTAGTAGAACTAGCTAGTAGTAGCTAGCCTCCGACAGGCTTCTGCCCACAAACTGTGTGGAAGTTCCAGAAAATCTGAACTAATATTTAACTGCTCCTTGCTCTGATCCACTTTGTGCAGGATGAGAGAGAGAGCAAGAGCTCAATCCTCTCTGCTCTGCCTACAACTGTGTTCCTCACCATACGTGCACATCCCTGACCTTAGGGTAGGAAATAATTCTCCAAGATTTAGCAAATAGTGCTATTTGGTATCCTGAGTTTCCATAATGAAATTTCCGTAGTGAAATGATTTTAAAAATAAACAAGGGTCTGTTTTTTCAGTGATATGCCTTCCCTGAAGTCATTGGAGTTACGCTGGCAGAGAACTTGGCCTCCCAGGAGGACAGGGAATCCTGTAGCTYGCTGTTTCAGCTAGCAAGTAACTCATGAAGGCAAGGAAATAATCATCTTGTAGGGTGGTGGTGTCCACTGAGGGGACTTTTGCATCTTCTTGTGAAGCAACTTCAGGTAGGGGAAGCTCAAGTCTCATCCTGAACAGCAGTTCCTATGCTCCTAGGCATTTCTGACTGTTGCTAGACCCATGGATCTTTACTTGGCCTTATTGAGGCTTGACTTGGAGCATGGAGATTGGATGCAACTTTAACACTGTTTCTCACCCCTCCTCAGCATCAGGAGAAGCCTGTTAGCCAAAGAAAAATCACACCTTAGAAATGTACCTGGTTTCTCATGACGCTTCACTGTGACCTGAATTCCCTTGCAGAGCAGGTTGTATGTAATGAGAGCAATTCACTGCTGAATTGAAAATGCTAGAGAATATTCTTCAGGCTGCACCCTTGCTGTTTTATGGGATGTTTTACAGTATTCTGCAAGAAGGAAGTAGTGAGCTGAGTTTTGTAAGTTTAGCTACTGGAAATGTCTCTCTGGGACAGGAATCTTTTGCAGTTTTATGCATTATGGGTCGCACCCATGTGTGGTGTTCAGGGGCAGCTCTGCCAGTCATACCAACTAGGGAACATCTGAAGCAGAATTATACAGAACAGTCACGACTCTTCTCCTTGCAGAGACACCTAAACTGTAATAAATGAGAGCTGGTCGCGAAACCAAACACTTCCTCCTGGTTGTGTGTACAGCTGGGGGCGGTGGCTGCTGCTGCTTAGTGAGCAAGGAAAATTGGCAACCCTTGATGTGCGTTATGGACCAGAGCATGGTTCAAATCAGAGCTAGAATGTGTTCAAATCAGAGCTATTGGTTTTTGATAGTGCAGGCGTATTTTAAACTTTTCAAGTGCATGAGAAAGGGTAGTCATACCTCTCTCAGCAGTCAAGGTGGCTTGCAGGACAAAGTGCCTGGGCACATGCAGGTGTCCATAACTGTGAAGACCAGAGGGAACTGCCTGCCAGGTTGCGACTGGCCCTTGGATCTGTCAGCCAAAAAGCTGTAATTTACCTGAATAAGCAGCTGCTTGGCAAGGTAGCTATCTGCATGCACTACCTCTCAGGCACCCTCTTTAGAGATCTGGTGCCTGTTCTGGTGAGCACAGTGCAAAACACAGAGCAGAAATGGCTGTGAACCTGGCAGCTGTGTTCCAGCTGATCCTCAACACGTATGRTCTAAGCATGTGGTGGGTTTACCTTGCCAGGTTACACATTTGTGTCGAATGTGGTTTATCCTTGATGGTAACCATGACTAATGTGGGGCTGCCTCCTGCTGAGTAGACCTGCGCCCTGTTGTTTAGATGGCCTTGCTCTTTTGTCCAGCTGTGTATATCACAGAATCACAGAATGGTTTGAGACTAGAGGGGAGACCTCAGGAGATCATCTAGTCCAACCCCTTTCTCAAGCGRGGTCACCTACAGCACACTGCACAGGATCGCGTCCGGGTGGGTTTTGAATATCTCCAGAGCAGGAGGCTCCACACCTTCTCCAAGTAACCTGTTCCAGTGCTCTGTCACTCTCACAGTAGAGAAGTTTTTCCTTATATTCAGGCAGAACTTTCTGTGTTTCAGTTTGTGCCTGTTGCTTCTCGTCCTGTTGCTGGGCACCACTGAAAAGAGTCCRGCTCCATCCTCTTGACACCCTYCCTTCRKATATTTRTAGACATTGATAAGATGCCTTCTCAGTCTTCTCTTCTCCAAGCTAAACAGGCCTTCAGGTGTATCAGCCACTCCTCTCATAGGCTGATCTCCTCTCTCAGGCTGATCTGCCCATGTTATCCCATAGGTTGGTGGCATTGCTTTTCTCATTGAGACAGTGTGGTTAACTGTCCAGATTTTCCTAGAATGCACTAACAGCTTAAGCTCTCAACATGTAAACGTGACTGGCAAACTTTTGTGTTGTGTGAAAGTTACTGGTATGGCCACATCAGCATAGCATGCTGAGATCTTGTTACAAAACCATATTTGCATTTCTGTTGTAGATAGAGGCTTGGAAGAATTGGGGCAGGAATTATTCCACTGATTACCTAATGGGACCTGTTCAACTCGGTTGTTCCCACACTCCCTCCCTTCAAAGAGCAAACCTGTTCCTTGTACAAAATAGGTTTTCGTGTGTGTAGTTATTGTTTCTTAATGTGGTTTGGTCACAGTGTGGGTCCCAGTTAYGCAGCTTGGAACGCACCACGCTGCAATGCAGCATATGGCTACAGTGGGGAGTCCCACGCTCCGTGCGTAGTAGAAGTTAAGACTGTGTACACAATCAGGAGTTAATGCAAGACACCGCCACCGCAATTCCTGCCAGTAACTGCCAGCTTATGTCACAGGAGGTGGTGGTAGCTGTTGCATGTTTAAATGCGAGTAGCTTGTAGTGAGTTTACCATTATGGTAGTTAAGCTTTCTGAAAACCAGCTTTAGTTATTGTGATGGCAAGGATGGGTCCTCAGGAAGCTAGCTGTCTATCCTCTGAATCCCACTGCAGCTGAATCAGCGTGATATTTGGTAAAGTTGCTAGTGTAGATGAGATCTTAGTATCTAGATGCATATGTGTCAGGACTGTGGGCTGATGCACAGATTGTATTCCTCACCTCAGAACTTGTATTGGCAGGACAAACACGAGCCTGAACAAACGTGGCTGTGGCAAGTGAGGGTCTGTACTCGGTGCAAGGCCAGATTTATCATCAGATTTTCAGTTTCCTGCTCCTGCTCAGATGAAAGTTAGCTTTTAGAAAACAGTCTGATCCAGCAGGGTGTACATTTCAACAGAGCTTGTATTRCACATGATTAAGAGCAAATGCAGAAGGAAGAAAAGGTAAATTGCAGAGGTGGAATGAATATGCATAACAAATGTGAAAACATATATAGGAGACACATCACGGCCTTACCTTTGGGCTGCCTGGTCTTTGGATTTTGTTAGCATTGCCTTCCTCCTGAAGGCACCCTTTCCTGGTATGGTGTGAGTGAAGGGGTTGCTGCTGAAGGAGGCAACCTCAGTAATTGCTGGAAGAAGAGCTTCCGTCTTCCAGACAAACGTGACTTTGTGCTCTCTTAATGCCTTGTCAAGGTCCAGTGGGCCTAGGATGAGATGGCAGCAGTGTAACCATGGCAGTGTTTGTTTCCAGGATAGTCACTGGTTTAATGACTCATCCTGGAGAATGTGGTCACATGTGCTGCTTCCCTTTGCCCTATTTCATCCAATCTTTTGATCTAGTTATATAACCATGAATCGAGAAGGGTGACGGGGAAGGAAACAATCCTAAAGAATTGCAGGTAATGGGACCAAAATGTATCTTTAGCTCAAATAGCAGAGCTGCTGTCTGGGAAGCCTCAGAGACTAGTTTTATTCATAACACTGTTTGCTGTCTGCAAATAAATATGATGCTTGGTGTCTGAGCTTGTTAGTTTAAGGAGATATGCGAGGAGGAAAGGACTCTGAGGCCTTGGCCATGGTAGATGAACCAATGTGATTATAGCAGTGAACCTCCTTTGCTTTTATGTTCACCTGCAACATAACTCCTATCTGCATTGATCACGGGCTCTATTTGATCACATCGGTTGCTGATACCTATTTTTCTAGTATGTTGAGAACTTACTGATACTCACAGAAACATTTGAGTTGCTCTACCAATTGTGGCTCATGGTGAGGTGAGTCCAGAAGTCTTAAATGAATTTTGACATAGGCTTTGAGCAAATGCTGGGACAGGTCTACTGAGAGGTCTGAAGAAGCAGCTTTGCAAGGTCAGTGATTTTGGCCAAGGTGAACCTAGCTGCTGGCATCCCGTTTTCAGGAGGTGGTATTGGTGGTAAGGTTAATTRAACAGGCATATTAATATGGCAGCTTTAGAGGTATCTGCACATACGGTGTGCTGTACTGAGGCATCCTTCATTTAAGCTGTCAGCTTTTTGAGAGAGCATGCCTCTCCAGATCCCATGGTGTCACAATGTGATGCTTGTTGGTTTAGCTTTACTTCATTTGCAGCAGTTTTCTGCACTGATGTTTTCTTTCCCTCTTTTCTTCAAAGTTCTGTCTAAGTGTTATTTCAGTTCAGTCATTAGCTCATACACAGTCTGTGTGCAAGAGAGCTGATCACAAGATGAGGCTCAGGGTATCTCTGTGCCTGACACAAGGGGACAAGATGCTTCAAAGAAGCTATTACAAGGCTTGTCTGAACCAGTTTACTTACAGGGAAGCTTTTGAACTGAAACATTTCCTTACTGTGATTTGCAAGCATTAGCTTGGTCAGTGTCAGCCTGTTGAAGAGCAAAATGCCCTGTACAACAAGGTGTCATTTTTCATAGTGCTTTATAACTGAAATCATCCATTAATACAAGTCTGAAAATAGGAGAATGCAGAGAGAAGGGAATGGCTGTGGTTTATAATGCAGAAAGACTATGGCTGCTTACTTTTTGATTTTTAAGAAGCTTGCCAGGAGTTAGCATTTAAATCATGAGAGTGGAGTCTGGTGATAAAACCACTGGACTGCCTGTTAGGCCATGACCCAGTGTTTGAACCAGATAACCTCGTGCGTGGTACGTTCTGTTACCTTGGAAGATGGTTATACACGTCGCATAAATGGAAATTTCTATCCCACTTGAATGCCGAGAAGCAAAGAAAAAGAGGTTTTGAGTTGCTTGTTTTTCCTTGTTTTAATCRAAGTTCATCAGGCCCTTCTAGGAAAACGGGCCTTTGTAGCCAGCAAAATGGATTTACATGGAGTCTACATGGATTTAAATCACTTTGCCTGGTTTTCTTTCAGGACAGTTTTGGACTATGTTTAGTGGTGTAGTCTTGGCTATCCTGGAAACGGACCCTTCACCATAGAACTCCTTAAGACCCGTTGAGTGGTGCTGTTGGAGAGGACCCCAATATCGATCCTCAGAGAAATGCATTTGCAAATGAGCAGGAAGAGGGGTTGAGGGTTCCCATTTGGCTTGAATCGTGATGAATGCTTGCRTAAAAGCCGACTGACGGCCTGGCACAGTTGTTTTTATGTCATTATCTCCTTGTCTTTTCAGACCAACCCCAGGAAGCAGTGTTCAGCAGTGACCATGTTGAACACTCGGAGGATGGAGAATGGCAGCGCTCTACTTCAACTACCTCATCTCAGAGTGAGCGGGCAGAGCGACTCTTGCAGAACCAGCACAAGAGCCTGGCCTCTGAGGACACCAAAAAGAAGAGGGCTCAGAAACCTTCTCATATGCGGAGGAACATAAGGTAAGCAGCAGCAAGATGGAAAGAGTTAGGTCCTATGCAGCCTTTTGGGGTAAAAATGGAGTCTGTAGACTTTGTTTTTGAGCCACATTTTGCCACTGTTGGCAAACCAGATGGCTTTCCTTTCCAAAACCTAGGATTTCACCAGTGGGAGTAGTATGTTCTCAGTCTGGAGTGCTGCATGTGGGTGCAAACTTGTTCGGTATTTCAGAAGATTACAATGTACAGTTATAGAATGTGTAGCAAAAATTGTATATTACTGCTGGTTTTAAAGTCCCATAATTGAAAAACAACAGCACTGTTACTTGCTAGAAATTATCCAGTTTCAGGGATATGTATTTGTATACATGCATATTATATAGATGTATATATACGTATGCATACGTGTGTGTATGTGTGTGTCTTGCGCTAATGAGGATCCTATTGCACACAGCCTAAAATATAGTCGTTTCATCTACTATCTTGGGTAGTTGTTTGCAGAATTGCTCAGGCTGTGATAGGTAACTGAAAGTGTGGGAAATCGATTGCACCTTAATTCTAAAAGTAATAATTGTGCAGTTCTGTAGGTCCCCATGTATATTCTGTGACAAGGTGTGAGGCTGCAGTAATTCACTATGAGATTTAATTTGAGAGGATCTAAATGGCTTGGAAGAGTCATAATGGAACATGGACTTCTGTGKCAGCAAGCGGCCCTTTTACCATGCATTTAAATTGTTTGGTTTGTACTGCAGCTTGTAGGACTGAYATTCCTGAAGCTGAAGGAATGACTATTGAGTAGGCCTTAGAGACTGAGACTTCCTTGAGATGTAGATGTCCTTACATGCAGGGTTGGGTGGACCGAGAGGCCAGTTTGGGGGAGCTGGATTTTAGCACTACTCGTGTTATACCTCTCCTGTGGCAAGAGCCTTCATTTCCAGAGCTGCAAATCTGAAACTGAGAGTGAAACTGAAAGGGGTGAAAAGAAACTTTGGAAAGTAATGGAAATTACCTGGAAAAGTAAAAGTAATGTGCTTGAGAGCAGCATTTGAGATGATTGTTTTAAAGCTGTGAGAATTCCTGGTTCCTGAAGATTGGGGCAGAGGAAAATCCAAGTGATGACTTTTGGGGTCAGAATTGATGCCTTTTCTCCTCACACAGCTTCCTTGCATCACTTCGTGCTTTTCTGTTTATAAACTCCATAGCAATAAATAACATCCTTTCAGATAGGACTCCTCTGTGATGACCTACTTTACTTACCCAGTCACCTTTTTCACTCATGCAGTATTTTGCTTATGTCAAACTTCTGTCTTTTTCTTGAGTACTAGTAGCAGTACATGTAGTTGAGAAACATAGTCTTGACATAGTTGTAGAATTTGTCTGTAGCTTTTGGCTATGATGTTCCTGGTCTGTGTAGCTGGTACTGCAAGCTGTACCTGGAGCTTGTCAGTCTTCTTTCAGACCAGCGATCCAGCCATCCCAGTTGTTTGGAAGAGATCATTTGAGTATAACCAAACTATTTCTCTGTTTGCTTGTATGTTCAGAAAGCTGTTGCGTGAGGACCAACTGGAAGCTGTGACAAAAGCAGCCCAGCAGGAAGAGTTGGAGAGAAGGAAAAGGCTAGAGCAGCAGCGCAAGGATTATCCAGCCACTATTCCTACTGTACCCATAGAGTTTCTTCCTGGTAAGCACTGGGAGATGCCACTTAAAGTAAGACTTTTAAAGCTAGGAGCTGAGTGGAGAAGGTAGTTCTCCATGTTGCCCTTGCACTCTGAAGTGTGCGTCCTTAGGTTTGAAACGCAAGTGTCAGATGCAGCTCGGTAGTGTAGCAAATTCCATGTCAGAGCCAGGTCTGAATCAAAATGCAGCAGCTGCGTGGTGGAAGATATCAGATGACTTTTGAAGATATTTTGATGAGATAATTTTGTGAAAGCGGAATGCTGGAACAGGTCTCTCTTGCCTTTCCATAGCCAAGGTAGAAACTTAAACAAACTGACTTAACAGAAATGCTGTGTCCGTCAGCCAGATCATATTTGTATTTTGGATGGTCTGGTAGTGCACGAGTCTGGTACTGGTGATGCTGGAACAACAGATGGAGTGTACAAATTTCATGATGTAGCTGTTTCCTTTTTTTCGTGTTTAAATGAGTGAAAAAGTAGCAAGCAGTGTACATGGTTATGCATCACCCTCCCTTCCTATGAAGGGGGTGCTCCCAGATCCTGGCAGTTAGCCTTATCTCAGGGAATAGTTCCATAATATGTCATCTTGTATTGTCTTTTAATCTGCATCGTTTCAATGATTCATTTGGTAGCACAGCCTCACGGACTGGTGTGGGGGCAGAGAAGTGCAGTATGGAGTTGTGTCAGGGGGCAAGGTGTTCTTAAGTTAGCTCTACCTCTTGAGAAAATGAGTATTTTGCTTTAAGTGCTAGTGTTTTAAAAGTTTTTTGCATATGAAAAATAGAGTAAAAGCTATTTAAAACACTTTAACTGTTGAGAAGTAGGTTGCAGCCACAGAAGAATGTGGTTGCTTGCTGAGTCACTGCAGCTGTGCTTATTTGGCCCTGTTRAGCTAGCCTCTCTTCCCCACATGGCAATGCTTAAACATATAAAAAAAATGGTCTTGATCAGCAAAAGTTGTTTATGATATGTGGCATATAATTATTACAGTGTCCCTGCTAACAAAGGGCAGTTATCATCGCTTCTGCAATTGGTGCTTTCTCTACTGGATGGAAAACAGAAGTGGAATGAAGAAAAAGGAAACCTTTTTACTTCTAAGCCAGCAACAACACAACAACAAAAAAAATGGGCTTTAGCATGTCCATGGTGAATGTGCCCCAGCCAGGGTATACAGTACAGAGGGTGCCGTGAGCAATGGGCTATTGTTTAGGCATATTGAGAAAGAGGGAGATTGTGACCCAGGAAGCTGAGTCATAGCAGTATTTTAGACAGTGAGAGTCTGTTATGGAAAATTCCAGGGCTAAATTATTGGAGCAAAAGTGGAAGGAAATACTGTCTGGGTTTCTGAACAGTTTTGTCTCCTTCCCCATTACTATGAATTACTTATTGTCATGTTTGTAGAGGACATCGTTTTCAGAACAGCAGAGGCTACCCAGCTCCCCCCTCAGGTCCTGGCCGAGGAAGTGATCTGCCTAGATAGTACCAGCAGTGGCAGCGAAGATGATGCTAAAGGGAAAAATAGCATTAAAGATGGTAAGTGACCAATTGCCTAGCCCTGCTCTTCTCACAACGTGCTGTTTGTTCAACCCCGAGAGACATTTTTTTTCTGCCGATTTTATCTAGTCACACACACCATTAGTGAATAACTTCTGATTTGTTAGGCTTAGTGGTTTCCAAGTATATGGCTAGTTCTGGCCGTGAACTCCTAAACTGACATTTCTAACCTGGCCTGGCAGGCAGTCTTGCAAACTTGTGTTCATTTCTGTTTTTTAAATACACTTCATCTTGCTCAGTGCTCTGCTAAAGAACCTTTACATAAGATGTGGCATCATTTGCTGTGGGAGAAAAAAGGAGAAAAAAAAAAAAGCATCTGAAATCTGCAATTGAAATTGTTTTTTGTGTCCCAGATATAGCTAACCTGGCTCCTTTCTACCACTCCAAAAGAGTGCTTGTGCCTGGTTTCCTTGGTGGTCTTTAGAGCAGCATATCGGCAGATAAAATGCATGACTCTATTTGGGCAGTAGGGGAGGACACACGGGAAAAAACATAAAACACTTGGAGAAACTGCCTCTTGTTCTGTTTGGATCAGCCCCAATTCATGTTCTCCGACTCATGCTTTTATATGCTGGCCTGAGCAGCCTGATGTGTGTGCCTGTGTTCTGCCTGCTTGTACAGAACAGGTCATCAGGGCAGTGTAACATGTAACAGGGAATTGCAAAATGTGGTAGCCTTATTTTGCTTTGATGCAAGTTTTTTCCATGTGTGATAGACCCTAAGGTCAGTCTGACCTTTGCCGTTGTTCTCTCCTGTTTTGGTTACTTTATAGAGGTGATCGAGTTGAGTTCAGGAGAGGACGATGCCCTCCAGATTGTAGACAGCAGCGATTCTGGCAATGAAGGGGAGGAGGATGGCAGTGAAGAGAGCAGTGGCTCTCATGTGAATGATGCCTTAAATCAGTCAGATGCTCTGGGGCAAGTCATTGTCAACATCAACCATCCACCAAATGAGGAGGACATTTTTCTGGCTCCCCAGCTTGCACATGCAGTAAAACCTCATCAGGTGGGCTATGTTAGGCTTGGAAATGCAAGGTGTTCAGCCAAGCTTGGTTTGTGATCTGAGCAGAACTTCTTTGGTGAACTCTATGRCCAATTTGGTTGTGGTGGCTCTTGTGGATAAAGTGTATCTTTGGCTATTGTTGTGATGTGATAGTCAGAGTCCTTAACTCTTATTTCAAGAGCCCATACCCACACTTGATCAAAAGGTGGAGAAATGAGAGAGTTTTCCTTGTTTCTGGCTCTATTTGTAACTGAATTCCTTCAACTCTCAAAGACAACATTTTTTTAGAAGGATTAGAGTTCATTGCGATGCCCAAGAAGTTTCTTAGTTGGGTGGCCTAGTGATGGATGGTGTGGTGATACCTGGGAAGGACAGACAGGAATGCTTTCCTTACATGTTCAGATGAGCATCTTAAAAAGCAAATTATATTAATAAACAGACTAACCAACCCCAACTCAAATTCTTTGGCTCCAAATGAATGTGAGATTTACTGGTATCATCTTCTCAGAAAGTTTTATGAGTATCTAAAAATAGTGTCCTTCTGAGTCCTGCCTAGCTTAAAATACTGCAGTGAACTTGAAATGTCCCCTTTATATTTTCAGGGTTTATAGAATCCTAATATGTTTGACACTCTGTAAATACATGCTCATTTTGTTGTTTTCTCCCACCTTTTTAACACCTGTTTTATTTTTCTCTCTTAGATTGGTGGAATCAGATTCCTGTATGACAACTTGGTGGAGTCCTTGGAGAGATTTAAAACCAGCAGCGGGTTTGGGTGTATTTTAGCACATAGCATGGGCCTGGGCAAGACCATACAGGTCATCTCTTTCTTGGATGTACTTTTTCGGCACACAGAGGCAAAGACTGTTCTTGCCATTGTACCTGTAAGTAGCCCATGTGAAGGGCTGACTGATCAGCTTCCTTGCAGCACTTCTTCCTTTTTGTAGAGAAGGTTGATTGGTGTCCTGTCTTCCAGCAAGCTCAGTCATACCCTGAACCCCTCCTCTCCTCACTTCATTCCTTTTGTCCCTGAGTTTGCATGCTGTGGTCTGCCCCTTCTGGGCACAGCTTAGTGGCATTCTCTGCTCTCATTTCTGCTTTTAAAATCCTGAGTGACTGAATTAACTGGGTTTTCAATCCCTCCATGGCTAACTTTTTCAGGTGAATACGCTCCAAAACTGGTTAGCAGAATTCAACATGTGGCTCCCAGCACCTGAAAACCTTCCTGCTGATTATAACTCCAAAGAAGTCCAGCCTCGCACCTTCAAAGTCCACATCCTGAATGATGAACACAAGTAGGTACCAGTAAAAGTCCTTTTGCGCTCTTAGACTGCTTCTTGTGGAACTGTTACCAAAATCGCTTTTTCAGATTTTTAAGTTTTGGCTTATTCTGTGCCCTGGACTCCCAGATCCTTTTCACTCTGCATTTGTTGCATGTTCTCTCCTTTGGGGAGTATTTTGGTACCTGGGAGAGATTTATTGTCTCTTTTGCTCTCTATATATATCTTGTATTTTCTTCTCACACTGCTGACTTGCCTTTCTGTTCTTCCATGTTTTCTGAGGGCAAGAACCCAGTGACCAGAGGAAGAGCTACTTCTGTAAAGACCAGCAGAAGTGCCATGGTTTGTTTTTAGGGGTACATTGCTAATCCCATCAGAGTCCTGGGGCTCCTGAGGCATATGCCTCTTGTACCATCCCTTGTATTTTGAATGTTTTCTTTTTCTTTAAAATTTTCACATACTTAGGGATTCCTCTACCCCAACACTGTGAGTCTCTGTGAATTGTGTTGCCCTTGAGGGATCCTGGGAAGTTATGACAAGCTTCCTTGTCTAGAAAGGAGAGATCAGTGATTGCATTTACATCCTGATGTGGAGTATATTCTTGGCTTGTGGATCTCTGCTTCTTTCCTGGTCATCTGTCTTGCATAGATCAGGATAGTGTAGCAATCTTGGGAAACTCACAGTTCGTCAGCCATGGTCATACGCTTACGTGTTGAGGACCTCACCTTGTAGTGGAATGTACGCCAAATCTGCTGATGCTGCTCTGGCCGTGTTTACTGTTGGATGGGATCTGTTTGTGCTCTGGGAGAGCTGAGGGAGGACAATGTCTTTAGCAGAACCAATTCTGAGAAGGCTAGCAGGGAAGGAATAATTGAGGGACACTTGCACTGGAAGAGACAGCAATGGGTAACTAGTAGAAGAGCACTGCTATATACATTAGCTCGTTCTGAAAATGTGTTTTGCAGAGGCTATCTTCTCAACAGCTCTCTTAAAAGGATGCTCTCAAGTTTGATAAGGTTTCAGAGGACAGGCTTCTGCAGCTCAGTTCCTGTATGATTTGCCGTTCTTAGCCCTGCTGCCCACAGCACGCTGAAAGGCTTTTTTCTTCTCCTCTTTACCAGATTGTCTCCTAAAAAGAGCTTCATTGTATTTCTCTGTCTGATATGATGCCAGAAAGAGCTTTAATTAATTGAACAGGTCCTTTTCTTCAGTTGGCTCCAATCCAGCGGCAGTGATTGCAACTGAAGCTGAAAAAAAAACAACTTACAGTTCTTCCCCCCCCCCCTTTTTTTTCTTTTTCTTTTTGCAGGACAACAGCCGCACGTGCAAAGGTGGTGAATGACTGGGTGATAGAGGGTGGTGTGCTGCTGATGGGATATGAGATGTACCGTCTCCTCTCACTGAAGAAGTCCTTTGCCACTGGCAGGAAGAAGAAAACAAAGAAACAAGCTGGCCCAGTTATTATTGACTTGGATGAGGAAGATCGGCAGCAAGAGCTTCTGAAAGGTGGGAGTGCAGTCTTCAAGAGAATGTGCTTCTGTTGTCCAGCTCCAGCTCTACCAACTCTGGCAGCACAGAGAAACAACTTGTAACTGCTTATTTCTATGAGCTGATAGAGTGAATGATAGTCACTCTTAGCTGCTGAGAATGGTTACTTTGTTGTACGCAGGCAGTGTTGTCAGGAAGCTGTTACCATAGTGGATGTATTTATGATCACCTGCTTTCTGCTTGCATTCTGGGTGCTGTCAGGTCTCTTCAGTATGTTTACCTGGAAACTGAAGTCCTCAGTATCAGAACAAGTCTAAAATAACTTGCTAGCTTTCAGCATCCCTGATGTGACCAGGCCTTGCTCAGCAAATTTGACTCTTAGGAGACAGAAGGCTGTTTAGTTTCAGTTCAGTCTTTTTTATTTCTTGCAATGGCTGCAAGTAAGAGCAGTAAGTAAGACAAGCAAGAAAGACAATATGTTGAAGTTGGGGATTTGTCTATGTGAGGTTTACTAATAGGATCTGATGCAAGATGCCCAACTTGCTCCAGCATAGGCCGTGAGCAGGAATCTGGTCATTACAACATTGTGTTCAATGGGAGCTCGTATCTAATCACATCCGGTTCCTTGAATCAGCCTTGGTCTCTGCCACCAATAGGTATTGCTTTTTGCCTTTAGAACTACACTTCTTTTTCCTTTTCTGAAGTTGATGACCATGTAAAGGCAGAACTTTGTCTCAAACTAATGCTTCTTGTTCCTTGTCCTCAGGGATTGAAAAGGCTTTGTCTCGCCCTGGCCCAGATGTGGTCATTTGTGATGAGGGGCACCGGATAAAGAACTGCCATGCCAGCACTTCGCAGGCCCTGAAGAACATCCGCTCCCGCCGCCGAGTGGTGCTGACTGGCTACCCGCTTCAGAACAACCTTATTGAGTATTGGTGCATGGTAGACTTTGTCCGACCTGACTTTCTAGGCTCGCGGCAGGAATTCAGCAACATGTTTGAGCGCCCCATCCTGAATGGGCAGTGTATTGACAGCACCCCTCAAGACGTCCGTCTCATGAGGTATCGCAGTCATGTGCTGCATAGCCTACTGGAGGGCTTTGTGCAACGGTGAGTCCACAGTGAGTTCTTGCTAGTCTACTTGGTGCAAACAGCCCCTTTATCTCAGATTAGCCTGGTTGGTTGCTGAGTTTATGCAGTACAGCTAATCATGCTGCCTTCTTGGGCTTGAGTTCTGTACAGGTACCTTATTCTTCTTTGTGGAAGGATCTTAAGCATATAGAGAAAACCACAGAAGAGATTCTTGGGTTAGCAGCTCCATATTTGTCTCAGATCTGTCTTGTTTGGTCTGTCAGATGAAGAGTGATCTTTATGGTTCTGTTTTGCCTTTGGACTAGAAATAAAGTTCATTTCCTTTGGTACTGTACATCCAGGTAATGAAGAACAGCACCTCTAACTGCACCAGAACTCGGATTTATTTTGATGTCTTAATAGCTAATTTGGATGTGCACTCTTTTGACAACTTCTACTCAAGGATTTGAAAGTATTTTACTAACTCTCACTTATGAAGAGTGACAGCCCCTTGGCCACCCTGATGAGAGAAATCAGCTTTGTTTCTCAGAGAAGGATCCTGAGATGCTGGATGAGTGATTTTGGTCAGAGTGTCTTAGGTCTGTTTTTAGCTCTACCAGTGACTTAGTTCTTAATTCTGTTTTTCAGCTGTCACGGAAAGCAAGTCTTTCACTACTCTTCTTAACACTGTGACCTGTAGTAGGAGATTGTAATTTTTGAGATCTCTCTAACTGTGCTTACTGTTACTGTTTTTTTGACTATGGTGGCTGTATCTCATGAATGCCGCGCATTAAAGAAGCATGCAACTAGACATCCTTCTCCTTACAGCTAGGTGGGCAGGAAGTCTTACTTTGCAGGCAGCCACAGAGAGACCAGATTGAGAAATTCCCTTCCCTCTATTTATCTTGCTTTATTGCCTCCACAGGCGAGGCCACAATGTGTTAAAAGTTCAGCTCCCCTCTAAGGAAGAACATGTAATTTTGGTACGTTTATCAAAGATCCAGCGAGCCCTTTATACGGAGTTCATGAACCGGTTCCGCGATGCAGGCAACAGCGGCTGGCTGGGATTGAACCCACTCAAAGCTTTCTGCGTCTGTTGTAAGGTAGGCTTTGACAAGAGATGCAAAGGAATATTGCAATACGTGAGAAAAAAGGCAGGAATGTTAATTAAAACAACAGAAAAAAAGTGTGGTTAGCCAGACGTTTGCTTACGTCTTAAGCAAAAGAGAACTCTCCACAAAGTTGCCTGCAATGGTCCAACCTGTTGTTGTCCCCATCAATTCAGAACTGGGGTGCAGGGGTGTTAAATGACTTGTTCATATTCACACAAGAAACCTGCAGTGAAGCCATCATCTAAACCAGTAGATCTGAATATTGGGCTGATACCTTAGTCATTCACCTGCTACAATGCAAAGTAGCAGCTTCCTCTGCATTTGTGTGTGGAGATGCACGGTGACCTTCTGAGTTGTTTTCAAGGAATGAATTTGACAATTTTAGAATCATGAAGAGCCTTGGTTACTATGGTTCATACCTTATGTCATGGTAGAATCATGTTTTCTATTTTCAGTATCTTAATGCAGACCAGCTTTCTCTACAGTCCCCAAAAATTCATTGTGGAGATGGTGATTAGATGATTGAAATATTAATTCTTTCCTTCAGATAGCTGTGGAGGCTTTCAGTCCACACACCTTGTCAGGCAGCAGGCCAGCACAGGCCTAACCATTATTTTTCTTACTCTTTCAGATCTGGAACCACCCAGATGTGTTGTATGAAGCTCTTCAAAAGGAGAATCTGGCAAACGAGCAGGATTTGGATGTAGATGACCTTGGCACAGCAAGTACTAATTCCCGCTGCCAGCCTCAGGGAATTAAAGTCAAAACAGAAAGTAATGCTTTGGCATCACCAGTTGGAGAAGCTACCAATAGCAAGTTTCTGCAGAGCGTTGGCTTCAACCCTTTTCAGGAGAGAGCGAATCAGGTTGTTACTTATGAGTGGGTGAGTATCACTACTGGAAAACTCCTCATTTGGAGAGTTATAGTAAACACAGGCTAGATACATACTCTCTCAAACACTGTACTTCTTGTCTGGGCAGTTTTCTGAAGAAGAGTAAAGGAAAAACTCTTTAGGTTTAAGAGTTGGAGGTTTCTTATCCGTTTTCTCTGCCGCAGAGCTGTTTCTTGTTAGCATCTTCATCAGCATGTCTGCAAGGCTCTGAGTGGGTGTTTTGGGACTCTCGTGGGGCTGGAATGCAGGTRGCACTCTTGTAAATTGTTTTCATCTGGCCAAAAAGTCTGTGGGCTTTCTTATTCTAAAGAAGTGTTTGGCTGAAGTTTAGTATATATAAGATGGTGACAAATCTAGTGTCCTGGAAGAACAATCTTGAGATAACAGAGAGAAGAGAGAGTCAGGAGAGGGATCAAGAGGATGCTCATTTAGCCCTACTACAAGAAGTTTGTCATTTGGAGCTTCTGGAATAGCAAGTAGCAGCAGTAGTTAAGCATAACATTGTCAGCTGGACCTGACTGGACGTATGTAACCTCTATGCAATGACTTATTTCTTTCACCTTGAGACAGGATTGTTGAACTAAACGGGGAATGAGCAACTCCACCTGTAATAGTCTCCCGTTTCTCGGTAGGCCAAAGACATCTTGTGTGATTACCAGACAGGAGTCTTGGAGAACTCACCCAAGATGGTGTTACTGTTCCACTTAGTGGAGGAGAGTGTGAAGCTTGGAGACAAGATCTTGGTTTTCAGGTAAGAGAAGTGTCAATCATTGGTCCTATTGGATCTGGAGAAATGGAAGCACATACTAGGAGATTGTTACATAGAATGAATTGTGCGGCAGTTCCCCTTTTCTCCTTTGTGGAACTGGATCCTGGTTTTCTTCCATGGATTTTATACTTCCTTCCCCTATCAAGTTTAATAACAAGAGGTGTGCTGTAGCGGGCAGGGTTTGGCAGCTTGTAATGCTAGCATGGTTAAAGAGGAGTTGTGATATTCCAGTTTTGCTGCTGGGACTTTCTCCTAAACAGAGATCTTGGTTTTACAGCCAGAGCTTGTCCACCTTATCTGTCATTGAGGAGTTTTTGGCAAAGAGACCAATGCCAAGTCCTCCAGGCTCAGATGGTGGAGTTCACAACTGGGTCCGAAACATCAACTATTACAGTGAGTACAGTCTGTCCTCCCTCTTTTGGTGCGATGCTGTTTGATCCTGTGTGATGGATTAATTCCTGGAAATGTACACTGTCTTCCTATAATTTTCCTGGATGTGCAGCTGCTCTTCTTTTAAAACATTCTTCTGATGAAGTCTTTCAGACTGATCTTACTTTAGTTGCTCAGGAAAATGGCGTTAGTTTGATTGCAACTAATTGATAATTTCTCAGTGGTCTTTCTGACATCTTAGAAGATGATAGACATTTTTTGCCATCTCACTTGCTCRCTGGTGCTTTTTAAAGCTGTAAAAGACATTTTTTGCTTCCTGCTTGGCCATTTTATAGATCTTGCTTYCCAAATTAGAGTCACTGTGGAATAGTTTTACTAGTTGGGGGCTGTGAATTCCTTTCTCCAAGCTTCTGCAGCTTTAACGCTTGTTCTAGTTTGTGTTGTCACTTTGTGTGGTTGCTTTATGGGCCAGGACTGAGAGGCGGGGTGCATATAGTTCCTGGATTTGTAGAAGGGCATAAGTAAGCTGCTGCCCAGGAACAGAAACATGCCGCCCCCTGCGCTCCTTTAGACTATTTCTCTCTCTACTGAGATCCAGTCTGTGGGGTTTTGCCAAAGGCTTGCACACTTTGCTTTCACCTGTTTTTTTCAAGCTTCTAGAGTACTGGAGGCCTTTGGGCTTTCTGTTCTTGCTTGCTGTCTGTCTGGCCTAATATGGAGCCTTAACATGCTAGGTGTGTCGTTGCACTCCCATTCTTGGCCTTGCCAAGCTCGAGTAATGTTTTGCTTGATCTTTCGGTCGGACAGAGCCAACCTGGCTGGCGCTGTTGCACCTGCCTGATTGGACAAACAGGGGATGTGGAGTAGCCAGCCGAGGTCCTGGAATGCAAGACTTGAAGGGAATCCAAAAGGGGTTGGGAACTAGTGACAAAGCTCTGTGTCTGGCAAGTGGATTAGTTCTGATGGGAACCCTCCTACGGAGCTTTTAAATCTGTCCTTAAATTCCTTCTCAGGACTGGATGGCAGCACCTCTGCCTCGGAAAGGGAACGCCTGATTAACCAGTTCAATGACCCAAGCAACACGTCTGTCTGGCTCTTCTTGCTGTCCACACGGTAAGTTGCCTGGAGCAGACAGGTGCCACAGAGGGGCTCACACTGATGTTGTGTATGCACGTAGGTTTTCAGCTCTGAGCTCCCTTTGGACTTGTTTGCTCTCAAGTCTATGGGACAATAGTGCGATCTGCATCTGAATTCTCCATGGATGTAGGATTTTAGCCCTAGTCTTCTACAGATAGTTAGTATCAGTCTTGGAAACCAGAAATCATTTTGAAGTTTCCCGTATGACTGAAGGGAACTTTGCATAGACACACCACGGACTCTTGGCTGTGATGGCTTCCTCTGCCTAAAAGCTTTGAAAATTGGCCAAGGCAAAAAGTGAAAAYATATCTTTAATTTGCAGTGCTGGGTGTTTGGGTGTCAACCTCATTGGAGCAAACAGAGTGGTGGTGTTTGACGCTTCTTGGAACCCRTGCCATGACGCCCAAGCCGTGTGCCGAGTGTACCGCTACGGACAGAAGAAGCCATGCCACATTTACAGGCTRGTTTCTGATTACACGCTCGAGAAGAAGATCTACGACCGTCAGATCTCCAAGCAAGGCATGTCAGGTAAGTGTGAACACAGCACTCAGCTCTTGGCTTTCCCTGCTTTTAACTCTTAGTCCTGTTTCTATGATTTTCATAATGCCTTTTTTTTTGAAGAAGGAGAAGAAGAAGAAGAAGAAGAAAAAGAAGATTGGAAAACTAAGCAGCTAAAGTGACAGTGTCACATTGTCTTAGGGCAATGTTTGATGTTTATGAATTGACAGTGATATGAAAGCCTGTAAGATGAGGAGGGCAGAGCAGTAGGGGCTGTAGAGTCAACATCCTGCAGCAGGGTTGTGCTGCCAGTCCCACACTGTGCTATTTAGCTTCCCTGCTGCACACTGCAGCTCCAGGTCTGCCGCTTCTGGAGGTTCAGTTTTGTTTGGGCTCCTGCACTGCRGGTTAGAGCAGCACAGAGTAGAGTGGAAGTATCACTAGGTCTGCGTAGTCTTGGTGATTGCTGCAAGAAACTGGGTGTTTGGGAGGTGGTCATCCTATTTCCTCCTAATGTCCTTGCTTGTCTTAGACTGGGCTCTGTGCYTCCATTTCCCCAGCAGCAAGGAAAACAGACAAATAAAAATATATATGGATATTTTTGCATGTTAGTGYCTACTCAGGAGCCAAGAATAAGGAATTCATTCCAATTCTGACCTACCCTTATACGAAAAGTACCTTTTGTGCTGTCTTGTGCCAGATGTTGAGCTGTTTTTGTAGTGCATGCACATGAGGGTTGTGATGACCCAAAAAGAGTCCTGCTTGCCTGTGTTCTGCTTTCTCTCTAAAACCAAGTCCAGGGGCAGCAACCTAGTGTGATGGGCTCGGTGTCCTGTCTTTGCATTCAAGGTGGAGTGTCCTGGCAGCTGGCCTTGCTCCYAGGAGAGTCTTGGACATAGATACTTTTCTGCCTGTGCTCCCATTTGTCCTGTGTGCCAGGAGGAAAGTCCAAGGAAAGCTTTCAGGCTCCTGTGAGGGAGGGATTGTGGATCCTTTCCTGAGCATTTGACTATTTCAATAGAGTTCTGCACATTTCAGTGCCTGCCCGGTTATTAACTTGATCCTTTTGGTGGGATTTGGTGGGGGACACCTACTGCTGGGGCTGCTGTTCTGTCCCAGGGCTTGTGTAGCTAGATTCTTGTTTCTGTGTGCCAGCATCCCAGTGGCTTATGCTGCGTTGTTGTGCTGTCTGAGTACAAGGCATTTGTCAGCCTGACTTGTTCAAACAGGCTCATTTCTGAATGTGGTAGACGATATTTTCTCCCTGCTATGACATTTACCAGAGGCCTCTGAGGAAAGTACAGATTACAAGGAGGGAAATATTTTAGGATAGGAGTATAGAAAGTGCAGGAGGCAGCAGTACCCAACTCTTACCCTTCTCTACTTACTCCGTTCCCTCCCTTTTCCAGATCGGGTGGTAGATGATCTGAACCCAGTGCTGAACTTTACCCGTCGGGAGGTGGAGAACCTGCTACATTTTGTAGAAGAGGAATCTGACCCTACTCAGCTCTCCCTCAATCCAAGCAAGATGAAGGAGTCTGTTCTACAATTAGCCTGTCTCAAGTATCCTCACCTCATCACCAAGGTAAGAATGACCTGCTTGCTCACTGTCACTGTCCTGGAAAGCCAAGAGGAGGACTGCAGGACTGCAGATGTGTGATGAGGACATGGTGGCAGGACAGATACTTTCACGTGCTGGTGGGAATAGAGTCAAATGCCTCTAGTGAGACCCTTGAGAGCCCTACCCTTCCCTGCAATATTTTCARAACACTTAGAACTGCCACTGTCCTGCCCAGGTTTTGGGACAAGTTGTAGGCAACCCTTTCTCCAGTTTGGTKCTGTGCCAGGAAGGTGGCCATCTCATTTTCTGGCTTGATGCCAGCTCTCCTCCTGAGGTGTTTTTAGAACAAGGGGATAATGCTGGGACAACCAACACTTGCCTGAATTTGAGAGTTTTGCAGGTAGGGTGCTGCTGCAGACTGGGCCTGTGGCAGGGCACCATGAGGCTCTGGTGCCTGTGTGACRTCTCGTCAGGCGCAGCACTTGTGCTCTTAGCTGGCCATTCAGGCCGTGAGTTTCACTGTGCACTCGTGGCAAGCGAGGATCTTGGCTGGGCAGATGTGGTGGCTCAGCTGACAATCAGTCATTCCTCAAACCGGGCCTCGAGCCCGTCCACACCATGCTGCTGGACACGCCACCCTGTGACCAGCTCTGCGTCCCAGCTTCCCTTTTCTTTGCTCTGGTCTGGGAATGGGACCCTATTGGCCTGCGGAGACAGGGTGGCTGGGGCATGCTGGTTCCCTCTTGTGGTGTGTTGGAGTCCAAACCTCTGTGCTGTGGGATTGCAGGAGCCTTTTCAGCATGAGTCACTGCTGATTGACCGCAAAGAGCACAAACTGACCAAGGCAGAGAAGAAAGCAGCCAAGAAGAGCTACGAAGAGGAGAAGCGAGCATCCGTCCCCTACACCCGGCCGTCCTACGCACAGTATTACCCAGCCAGTGACCAGAGTCTGACAAGTATCCCTGCCTTTAGCCAGAGGAACTGGTGAGTACTTGCCTCTTTCTCTTCTTTCCTTGCTGCAGGTTGGAACAAGGGGGCAGAGGAAGCTTAGCCCTGCCAGTAGAGGCACTGTACTTTCCTCCCTCCTCTCTCACTAGGCGACCAGCCCTCAAGGGTGAGGACAAGCCGGTAGCAAGCGTCCGCCCAGTTCAATCCACCCCCATTCCTATGATGCCCCGGCATGTCCCCATGGGCGGTGCAGGATCAGCCTCGAGTTCCAATCCTGCTGTCAACTTCCCCATCAACTATCTCCAGCGAGCTGGTGTCCTCGTGCAGAAGATTGTCACCACCACAGGTGAGCTGTTGCTGCAGGGCTGAGCCAGGAGTAGTGAACTCCTGGATCATGACAGAGAGGGTGGAAGCCTGTCCTTTGGTCCATCCTCCAAATGTCTCCTGTGGACATGGGCTGGGGGCAGAGACATCAGAGCTGCTGATACTGCCTTTCCGTGTCTGAGGGGTTCCCCAGTGTCTGGGGACTTCCTGCGTGGGTGTGTAAGGGGTGTAGGCCTGATGGGTTTTAGGATTGAACTCACTGCGAGAGGGCCTGCGGTACTGCTTTCAGCAGGGAGCTGCCAGTTGTCCTTTTTGGAACAGGTGGAGACCTTGTGCCAGAGCGGCCTGGGTTTTGCTYCCTCAGAGACCTGCACTTTCCCACTCTGCTGTTTCCAGTGTTGCTCTGAAATAAATTCAACGCTTGCTTCTACCACAGCACATGGGGGAAACAACTGTGCTGCARGCAAAGGGGTTCGGTGGTGCAGTTCTTGCTCTTGGCTGTAGCTCGTGGGCAATTTCACAGACGCTGTTCTGTTTCCTCCCACTGCCAGATATTGTGATTCCGGGTACAAACACGTCCACTGATGTACAGGCRAGAATCAGTGCTGGCGAGAGCATCCACATCATCCGAGGGACTAAAGGTAAGTCCCCCTRTCTCAGTAAATTTTGTGGATGGAGACCTGAACAAGGCTAATCAGCAAAGAAAGGRCCTAAACCACGAATCAGTCCTTTGAGAGGAAAATATGTAGGAAGGGGAGGAGATCTGGATTCTGCRGTGGCTCAGCTGTGAACTATGCTTTGGCGTGTTCCTGTGGCTGATGCCTCAGGGACGATTGCTGCTGTGGCTACTCCAACCTCTAAGAGGAGCTGTTGAACTTCTGGATGAGGTGTCTTGTTCACACAATGCCCACTGCACACACTGAGGCAGCTAAACACTTCCCAGTGCTCGCAGAGCAAACTTAGCCCCAACACCAAGTGTCACACTTCCCACTGGCAGTACTTTGGGAGAGGGAGAGCTTTGAACTCAGGAAAGCTGAAGAGAGGGAGGTGGAGAGCAAGGAAGGAGACAGGAGGCCCCCACTGATCTCCCTTCGTGGGCCTGGCCTTACGCAACACTGTTGCTGTCTGTGCAGCCTCGTTGGCTCACTGCTCCGCGGTCCGAAGGTGAGACCAGAAGTCATGCGTGAAGTTGTTTGGCCTCTGTTCTAGGGACATACATCCGGACCAGCGATGGGCGGATTTTTGCTATCCGGACCAGTGGGAAGCCAAAGGGCAGTGAAGACCGTCGGACGGCTGCCTCAGGTAGGGGCTTGTGAGCGTTGCATGGGGCTTACTCCTGACCTTTCCCACCCGAGCGTGTGTTGGGTGGTGTTCCGTGGCCTTCCTCCATCACGCCTGTAACGAAGAGACCYAGGCTGACCCCACAATCTCCCCGCATTGTCCCCACCTTGCTTGTYACTTCTGCCTCTTCCCCTTCCCTTCGGCTCCCAGGATTTTCCTGAGCTTGTCTTTCTCACCTGTTCCGCCTCCTTTATTCCAGGCTCCCAGAGCTCTTCGCTGGAGTCCACGAGCAACGGCAGACACAGTGCCTCATCACCGCAGCTCCCCAGCGCAGAGGAGCTCACTCGGCCCATATCCCCTGACAGCCCCGAGATCATCAGCGAGCTGCAGCAGTACGCAGAGGCGGCGGCTGCCCGCGAGTCCCGGCACAGCTCTCCCAGCACCAACGCAGCACAGGGCCACCCTGCCCGCACGGACAACACGACCAGCTTGGCAGCCCGAGGAGCTGAGCAGCGCGCAGGGATTCACTGCATGGCTCCCTCTGTGTCTTCGGCCCTGCCAGCCACCAGCCAGCACGTCGATGCCCACTCGGTGTTGGACTTACGGGGCAACAAGCGCAAGTCGACCTCGCCGTCAGCTCCGGAGGAACAAGCCCGCAGGCAGCAGAAAAAGCGCCAGTTGCCATCGTCCATGCAGCCGTACGAACACGGGTACCCCGTYTCTGGTGGGTTCGCCATGCCTCCTGTCTCTCTAAACCACAACCTAACCCATCCATTTGCCTCCCAGCCAGGAAACTCCTTATACATGGGTACTGGCTCCTCTTACTACCAGCTGCCCAATTTACTCCCAGACCCTCATCTGGTGTTCCCTGTGACTACTGACCCTCTGCTGACAGCCGGCACCGCCAGCTCTTCTGCTGCTACCTCAGCCACCGCCAGCGTCCCCTCATTCATGYTAAACCCTTCTCTGACGGGGGTGCTGCCCAATTACTCGCTTCCCTTCACGCAGTCACTCCTGCCCGAGCCCAGGATGTTTGCTCCTTTCCCAGCCCCTGTCTTGCCTAGCAGCCTTCCCAGGAGCATGGCATCTGCCTACCCTGGCTACATGTCCCCTCACTCGGGCTACCCGGCCGGGGGCCTCCTTCGGTCCCAGGTGCCTCAGTTTGAACCCCAGGAGGTCCCGGAGGTGGGATGCAGCTCCAATGACGAGGACAAAGACGACGATGTTATAGAGATCACAGGGAAATAACGGGCCCAGCTCCTGCTCGGTCTCAGCTCAGCCAGGAGGCAAAAGTTGCAGGACCTTTTTTGGGAGTCAGGATTTCCCCTCTGGGCCATGGCATCGGGTGGAGGATGCGAAGGGGGTGGTGCGGGGTTTGGTTTGGGTTTTGTTTCGTTCTGTTGGTTTTTAGCTGTCAAGGATCTGAACTGTACTGGGCGCCGGGAGACCGGGGTGGGTGTAGAGTGGACCTGTGAGGGCCGGGGGAGCAAGAGCCGGGGGAGGGAGGGAAGCAGCAATGCAAACCGTAGGAGTGCCTCCCTCCCACGCTCTGTCTGTCTGTCTGTCTCTGTTCTCTGTCTTGTCTGAAAGGGGGAGGCTCGGGGTTGCGGGTCGCCGCCGGCCGCCCGCGGGCCTGGAGGCGYGGGCTTGGCCGCTGGCGGGCCCGGCTCCCTCTCGCGTGAACTGCCTTATCTGTGAACTGGTCCCGCTGCCGGAGGGGCGGGAGGGCGGGAGACCCCGGCAGAGGTTGGGGATGAAGCGTTTTTACTGGGGAGGGCGCGGGAGGGGAGGGCTTCTCCGTTGTGTGTGTTTTGATTGGGGGGGGGAGGGATTGATGTTAGAGGTTTAAAAAAAAAACAAAACAAAACAAAAAAAACAACCAAAACCACAAGCGATTTGTCTGTCATCCTCTTCCAATTCCCTCAAAAGCGGTGTGAGGGCTGCAGCCGGGCCCCTGCGGCGGCGGGGAGGGCAGGGCGGCTCGCGGGGCCCCGCCGCAGGGGTCCCGTCCCAGGTAGGTTGAGCCTGCGGTTTCCCCGCCGGCGGAGCTGTCGCCGCCGTCTCGGCGGCTGCTGGAGGGGAATCCCGGAGACTTCCCCGGCTCTGCGGCCCCGCRGGGCTGCGCGAAGGGCACGGCTCGCCCTGCCGGCAGCCCGGGCGGGTAGGTGGGCTCRCTGCTGCTTCTCAACGGCCCCGGGCAGTGGAGAAGGCCGCAGAGGGATGCGGTTGGGGACCCAGTGCCCGTTGCTGTTGACTCTGTGATCGGAGCGACTTCCCCCGCACAGAATCTCTACATTAATTTATTTCATGAAGGCATAATATTTATTGTTTGGGGGACTCTCTTTCTATTTTTAAATTAATTTCCATGTTAAAAAAGAAAAAAAGAAATAAAATGCTGGCCTCCATCACGCAGTGGTTGCTTGTCGGSTTGTCTGTGTGGGGAGAAGCAGCCGTTTGACCAAAGCGTAGTCTAGAAGCGGGCCCAGYGGCGGCGGTTCCCTCCAGCTGACTCGTGTTGTGTTTGCTGGATGTGGCCCCCTGCCCCGGGGGACGGTGCCAGAGCCACTGCCGGGGTTTGGGAGCGGCTGGAGGGACGCCRGAGTCCCCTTGTCGTGTTGGGGCGGGTGGCGGAGCCTCCTGCGCAAGCTTCGCGCGCTCCTCCCCAGCGAGGACGGGGTCTCGAGGTGTGACGAGTCGGGGAGCTCCTGCCGAGGGGCCCCTTTCCCCACCAGCGACGGCAGCGTCGCTGGCTCCAGCCCTCCCCTGCCGCGTGTGCGGGGCCTGGCCCGAGAACTGGGAGCGAATCACCTGGCCGCTCATCCCAGCGCCGGGGCTCCGGCRTCTCGCTGGGCAGGGAGAGGCGTCTCCGCGCGAGTTGCCCAGCCGCAGCTAGGCTCCGTGTGWGTGCGCGTGCGAGCGGGCGCGTGCGTTAGGGATGGAGACTAGATGGGAACCTCTGTGCACGTCTGGTGTTGGCAGGCAGATGTGCCCACCGGTGTGGGACGTCTTGGAGTGCAGCCAGGCTCTTGGAGCAGCGGTAGCTTGTAAAGGGACTTGGGCTGTGGAAGCCGCAGTCGTCGGTGCTTGCTGGGACCAGCTGGGGTTAGGAAGGGAGGACAGGATGTCCTGACATCCTGCATCGAGGGGGCTCTGGAAGATGAGGACCTTCCTTCTTCAGAGAAAGAGAGCAAGAGGGTGTGTGTGTGTGTGTGTGTGTGCGCGCGCATGCGCACGCACGTGCGCGTGATACAAAACCATAATAAAAATGTTACGGGGCTTTCCTAGTGTCTTTCTCTGTTCAGTGGACATTGTCTGTCAAACATAACCACACCATTCATAGAAGCCTTAGATCAACAGTTTAGCTATGCAAATTATTTTAATTATTTTTTCCTTTTTTTTAAAGAAAACAAACATTAAAATAGTGCTTTCTTCTTTAACATGTCCTAGGAGTTGAAAACCGAGGGGTTCTGAGCAAACTGCTGGACAACTTGTCTTTGGATGCACCATGGAAATAAAAATCAAACCCCCCCACAAAAGTAACATTAACTGATGGTGTTCATGCAAGTTTCTCCAAAGACTTGACAGTGCTGCGTCTGTGAGTCATGCCCTCCTGTGCTCTGTGTGTCCACCTCGTGCACGAGCCTGTGCCACTGATTGTATTGCAAGCTTGCCCAGATGTCCGTTGCATCCCTGTGAGGCTGTCAGATTTCCGGTGGATTTGGGGAATGCACCTAGGCAAGGGATTTCCTTGTCGAGAGTAGCAAGTTTTGAGACCTGCAGGAGCGTTATGAGAGACCTGTGGGAGGCCAGTGTCGCCTCAGAGCCTGAGCAGACTAACCAGAGCCCTGCCGCAGCCTGGGTCCGCGGTGGCGRTGGGCAGGGTAGCTGAGCTCATCCGAGTGAACCTCCTAATTCCTCTTGGAAGGGGGCTTTTCTGTGGCTCTGGGCTGAGAGGAGGCATGAAGATTTGGCTCGGGGCAGCAGGGCGCAGTGGCTCTGGATGCGGCGCCCGTGACTGCGCTCTGTTTTCTCTCTACTCGTTGCCTCTCCAGGAAAGCACCACAGACTTCTGGAGGGCCCTGTGTCCGGCACTGCACCGAGCAGGCCCTGGTGCGTTCCCTTCCACCGGGTGACGTGCTCCCGGGGGACCCCCGGTGTAGCCCGAGCCCCGTAACTGTAGGAGCTAGAGGCTGCCGTAGGAAACGCGCTGCGTGCCGCTAGGTGACGGCTCTGTTTCCCGCGAGCTGACTGCTACCCTTCCTGCGCAAGGGCGAGACGCGATGGCTCCAGGCTCCTCCGTGGCCCCGGCGGCTAGGAAGCCCCTCGCAAGCGTCCCGTTGGGTGGCCGCCCCTGGAAGTGACCCGCCGCGAGGGGCTTCCGCTGTTGCTGACAAGCGTCCGGGCAGCCGTAGCGCACGCGCCGCATCCCTGCCCCGCGGGGCGGCGGGAGCGGCTCTGCTGCTCCGTAAGTGCCTGAGTTGAGCCCCAGCCGCCCTTCCTGAGCCCTGTGGGGCGGTGTGGCACCTCTCCACCCCACCTTCCCTCCGGGCTTCCTGCCTAGCCCTCGAGAAGCCCCTTTTCAGGGGTGCAGGGTGCCTGTGCCCGCRTCGGAGCCTCAGGGGAGAGAGGGTCCCATCGGCTGGGGCAGCAGGTTGCYGTAACGCCCTGCACCCCAACCGTGGGGCGCCCGCAGTGACCGACAGCTTCCAGGGCTGCTCCAAGCTGGCCAGGGGAGGCACGTGGCTGCGGGCGCCGGCTTTCCCGTGGGCTGGGGGGACGCGGGAAGGATTTYCTCCACGCCATCGAAGCCATGAGGGTGTGCGGGTTATCCGGGCTCCTTTGGAATGGGGTGACCTCTCTGAGCCCTAAAACTCCTCCTCTCCCGTGGGGTTCCCTCCTCCCCAGACTTATCTCCTCTTTCGCATGTAGTTGTGCTTTAGAGGGTCCCGTCTTGGCTTTTCTGAGCTTGGAACAGGGGCTTCCCCAGCACGGGTTGAATTTTTCTTTTGCTGCTGAATTTGTCTTCAATGAACTGACGGAAGCAGTTGGCAGTTCGTGGCTGGCTGCGGGTGACACTGAGGACAGCAGTGCAGGACTCTCCGCTGAGGTATTTGGACGCTAAGGAAGATTTCTGAGCGCAGCGCAGAGGCCAGGGGCAGTCGCGTGCTCCTGAGGTGCAGCAAGCTGTCCCCTTGAGCGAGCACCCACCCCTGGAGCTCTTCCMTTAGGCGGGAGGTTTCTGCTCCCTCTCCGGACGCAGCAGGGACAGTCGGGYGGAGCTGCACGCTGTGCCACTGCAAGACGCTACGGGGTGGGTGGGGGGTGACCTGCGACTGTGACGTGCCTGGGAACATCCCAGCAGTTCCTCAGGCGCGGTTGGGTTGGCAGCCCTCGGCTCGTGAACCGGGGCAGCTCTCCAGGCAGCGGTCGCTTGGGCTCAGCGAGGCGGGCGTCTCAGGGAGACAGTGGCAGAGGCGCAGCGAAGCCTCGCCTGGCCTGCGCTCAGCGAGTGCTGGGGCAGGGTCTGCTGCATGTTTGCTCCCAGTAGCACCTGGGAGGTTGATGGGGCGGCTGCAGATACTCACAGAAAAACTTCCAGTAAGCAGAGGATGGGACTTCCACCACTGCTTCACTAGAAATTGCAAATGTTTGCTTTAATGATGTCAGCTAATGGCTAAACGCAAGAAAATTTGCTGTTGGTTTATGGATGGCTTCCAGGCCAAACGGGGCATGTTCAACAAGTATCTTCACAACTGCTGTTTTTCTCTACTCTAGGATGAGGTTTGTTAATCCAGTCTTGGAAGGGCAGGGGGTGGGGGGCAGAGATTCAGAGGGGAATGTAGTGCAGCTACGTTACGTTGGGGATGAGGGCTCCTTGCAGGTTGAACGGCGAGCGCTCTGCTCAAAGGGAGGACGCAGCCTGAAGGAGGGAGAGCGACCTCCGCCTCCTCCCAAACCGCCGCCGCCACTACGTGCTGCCCCGGGTGGCGCTGCTTTGTGGCTCCCACGCTGGCAGCACCCAGCTCGGCTCTGGAGTCTCTTTGGCAGATCCACACGTACAGGGGAGCCTGAATGAATCCACTGTTGAGTCTCATTTTGGTTTTGGGGAGTTATTTTTTCTTTTTTACTACCGCCTTAGTTTGTGGCCTGTCTTTTTGTGATTGGAAAGAGGAATATCTCTAGCAGGGTGGGTTGGTCAGTTGGCCCCACGCATGATCATGTGCTTCCCTCTTCTCTCTGTCAAGCGGGATGTGCTCGCCTGATCTCCCAGAACAGAGACTTTGAACAATTTGTTGTTTATATGATGTATTTATTTTTACTTGTGTTTCATGTCATTTTTTTAAAAAATAATAAATTGTAAGTTGGTATAACTGCCTGTTGTTTCTCTCTCTTTTGGTAAAAATGATTTTCAAAAATTTTTTTTAAAAAGTGGTTTGAAGTGGATTACGGTTGGGTTGAGCAAACGCATCTCAGGCAAACCTAGATCTCCTGCTGCCAGAGCCCCACTCAGCAAGCAGCTCCCTGAGCACCAGCTCTGGTACGAGGTGCCAGTGCGGGCACGCCGAGGGGGCTGTGCCCAACTGCCTCCAGGGCTGCCTGGGTCTGCATATGTCCATGGTGGAGTCTGGATGCTGCCTGGTGTTGGGGACCAATGTGTGAGACCTGGCTATTTCCATTCTCAGTCCTCTGCATTTTCTATTGCTGCTAAAAACAATTGTCATTAAGATACAGGGGAAAACTGAGGAGAATAAATACTTTGCAGGGCGTAAATAGCTTGGAGTCTTGAGTCCAGACTGTCTGTCCTTGCCTTGTGCTCCGTGGAGGCACACAGAGAGGCAGAGGGGACTGGCGCAGTTTGAGGTAGTAAATGCAAGGCATTTTCTGCACTTGAAGCTGAAAGGTGTCTTGGAGCTGGTGCCTGCGTGCAAGAAGGGCCCTGGAGAACTGGGGAAGGGAGCTGGTGCCTGGGCCCTATGCAGGCCCGAGAGCCGAGGCAGCCCCCGGCCCGCTCTGTGCGGCTACAGGGGGTGAGGGTGCCGTCGCACTCGGCCCTTCTTGCTTTCTGGGGAATGGTGCTGCCACTTTTGGTGCCAGGCTTTCTGCCGTTGCCTTTCCTGGTGCCGCAGGGCATTGCAGTAGATGTCAAGGCTGGTGCCTGGTGCCCCCAGGGCCCGTGGGAACCCCCTGTAGCCCATTTGCAGGTCTATTCGGGGCTGGGGAGCCTGGTAGCTTMCTCCTAGCTCAACCCCCTTGCCCTGTTTGTAGGGTGGTATCTCCATTGCCTCATGCCTGATAACACGAAGGCTGTAACGGGTGAGGGACCGTGAGAAGGAGCGCTCCACGGCCTGGCACTCGTAGGTGCCAGCGTCCTCCCTTGCAAGCTGGCGGATCAGCAGCCCTTGCTCCAGCATCAAGAAGTGGCCGTTGTTCCCGACCTGGGCAAAGGCAGAGCGCTGTGAGTCGATCCCCRCTGCTGCGGCGCCCAGCTGAACCGGGCCCTGGGCCCTGCGCCCCATACCTCGCTCAGGCCTGTCTCCTCGCCGTGCTGCACCAGCCACCGGATGCTTGTCTGCGGTGAGGGAGCCAGGCACTCGAGGAAGGTTGAGTTTTTTTCCACCCCAAAAACCAGCTTCTCTACTGCAGCAGTCCCTGTGGGGGGAAGGGGACAGGAGAAGGGGTGACTGCCCAGCCCCACGCTCCCTGTGCTGTGTGACAGCACGGGTAAGATGGCTGGCGTGGCCCTGAGGCGGACGAAGGGCAGACAGCATGTAGGGGGCTAGTACTGGCCCTGGCAGAGGTGTCCAGGACACGGAGGGTGGCACGGAGCCAGCTCTGCCAGGCCCGCAGCTGCAGTAGATGGTGCAGGTGCACGGACGTGGGCACTGGTTTCTCAGTGCTGTGCTGCCCTGGTAGCACTTGCCCACTGGTGCTCTGGAGAACACTGACTGCCCGGACTGGGGCCTCCTTGCGGGGCCTGGGGCTGGCGCTCACCCGTTGTGGTGTCCTGGCACTGGCTGAGCGGGTCAGACTTCAGCACATCCTGGCACCGGGCCTGCCTGTGGGAGCAAGCAGATCCTGGTTGTGGGGTAGCGCTGCATGGTGGCACCCACCCAGGCTGTGTGCCACAGGCCTTCTCAGTGGCAGAGCAATGAGGAACAAGGGGAGGGATAGGGGGCACCGTGGAGCAGGAAAGGTGGCACTTGGGGGGTCTTGGTGGACTGGGAAAGCCTTCAGGGCCAGTGGCTTGTCCTGCGCTGTGCTGTACCCCTCCCTGTGCAGGGGACAACAGGGCCGGCCCAGGCGGACGCTCACCTCTTCTCCGTGAGCATGTTTGGGGCGCAGGTCTTGCTGTCCCAGGTGCAGTAGGGGTCCCTGGCCAGGCAGCAGTCGGTGCAGGCTTTGCCGTAGAGCTCGCAGCGGTATAGGGACAGCTGGAGCAGCCCRTGGGTGCTGCTCACAAACAATTCCTGCTGCTCAGGCAACCAGAACAACAGCTGTCAGTTATCCACGAGGCTGGAGACATGGAGTGGGGACCAGCCTGGGAACTGAGCACCCTGCCCTGTCCCAGGCTGGGGGCACTGGGAAACAAGTGCGGCGCAGGGCTGAGCCAGCCACCCTGCCAAGCCGTGCAGTGCTGCCCTGGTGGGAGCCTGCTCCTTACAGGTGCAAGCTCTGGGACTGAGGGAAGRAGGTGCAGGGGATGAGGCCGGGGTCAGCTGTCTGCTGGACCCCCTCCCTTGGCTGCTTCCAAATGAAGCTTTAGGGAGAACTCACCCGCTTTGGTGATAACTGCATGTCCAGGATGGGGGAAGGCACCTGGAAGAGAAGAGGGTCAGTCCTGCAGTGAGGTTAGTCCTTCCTGGACACCTTCACCTGCCATTGGGGGCTGAGACCCYGTGGATGGTAGGAGGCTGGCCATGACCAGAGTCCCTGGTCCCAGCTCCTCCTGCGCAGTGCAGGCAGCCCAAGGCAGCCCTGTGCAGCAGCAGCACTGCTGAACCCATGCTCAGCCYTCTCCAGATCTCATTTCATGGGCTGATGTGTCTCCCCCGACCCAACTTGCCTCAGGATGGGACTGGATGGGGAGTCAGGCCATGACTGGGTGCCAGGCCCTACGGACTCTAGCTCTGCCCCCACGCAGTGATGGTAACAGCACTACCCACTGGGCAGGGCAACCGGGCGACAACAGCAGTGAGGTGAAGGATCTCCTTGGATGGAGGCCAGCGAGTTACCGCAGGGGTCTGCAGGGAGGGGCTGGATAAGGGCACACTGCACGATCCAGCCGCCTGCGGCCCAGTCCTCTGTACCTTAGAGACGCTGAGCTCCTCCAGGCTGATCTCCTCAGTGCCTTGGTTCGCCCCGCTGGCCAGGCCCACCTTCAGGACTTTGCCTTCATCTGTGAATGCAGCGGGAGAAGGAGCTGTCAAGGCTGGGAGACACCAGGCTCAGCAGGACCACGGGCCGTGCAAGCTGCCGTGTGGCGACAGCGTCCGCAAAGCTAGGGCAAGCCCCTACTTGTGCCGAGGAAGAGCATGTCGTAGTGCCTGCTCTCCATCTCCACCCTGTGCACCAGGAGCCTCTGGAGCCGGTAAGGTACGTTGACTCTCACAAGGACCGGCTGGCGGCCCTGCGGGTACACAGGCTCCCACATCAGCTGGTGGGTGCGCATGAAGCTGATCACCTCATCGGGGAAATCCTTGGTGGACTGCAGGAGGGGGTCGTACGTCTCGCTGGGGCACTGCCGGGACCATAGGGGGTTATATTATGTCTGGGACAGCCTGTCCTGCTCTCTCCCATCCTCCGCTCCTCTGCCCCAGGCCCTTACCGTGCCAGGCCGGGGATATGGGACACGGCCCTTGTATTCCACCCAGCGGTAGTCAAATCCCTCCTTGTGCGCAAAGGGGCCGCTGAAGGCAGCTCTCACAGCAGCCATGGAGTAGACACACACTGCCGAGCCACTGAAGACGCCGCTAGAGGGGAGGGAGCGCAGAGCTGTTAGTCTCACTGCTCCTCTGCAGGGGCCAGGCTTGKGTGCACCCACGGCCCCTGAGCTCGCTCTGTTCCCTACCTGCCTGAGAGCCCTGCCCAGCACCCGGTGGGTGATGAGCATTTCTTCCCATCAACCCATCCCATCCCAACTGTCTGGCACAGCCAGTTCAGTCTGARGGGAGTGGCTGCTGTGCAGATGCCAAACTTAGGGCTGGGGTAGTGAGGCAGCAGCAGGCACCAAGCAGTGAAAACACCAGTAGCCCTTCCTTTCCCAGCTGGGTGTGGGTCTTCCCCTTCTTCTCACAGGGCACCTCGCAGGGCAGTGCCGGTGAGGGGACGGAGGCGGCTGGACTGCCCTATTCATGGGGCCAGCCAGAGCCCACAGCTCACCTGGAAACTGTGAAGAGGCCGAAGACAAGAGGGTTCTGGGAGTCCCGGGTGCGGAGGAGGAAAACATCCTCTGCAAACAGAGAGGTGGCGATGAGGGGCCTGGCAGTTGAGCATGCGTCACGAGGATCGTCTAATGGCCATCCTCACCACTTAGGGACAAGCTTAGGACAGAGGCGTTGGCACACCCTCCTGGCTGCCCATGCCACTAAGTACAGTCGTACACTCACCAAGCTGGTCGAAGTGTGTCTCGGTGCCTTGGGGCCCAGGGATGGAGCACACCAGGCGGGCCTTGAGGAATGTGCTCCAGCGATTGATGAGGCTGCGCTTCCCTCCAACGTCATTCTGCCGGGCACCAAGAGCTGGGCTTACCCCAGCCTCTCCCACCGCTGCACACCCCGCCAGCCCCACAGTGGCACACCCTGCAGGCCTGAGCCCTCCACACCATGCTACATGTGCAGTGAACCCCCACCCCGCCCCAATCCTTGTCATTTGCCCCTGTTTGGGATGCCCYCTAGCCCAGAGGAGGGAAGGTGCCAGGGGAACTCTCTATTTGGACAGAAGTCCTACACCGTGCCTACAGTACTGCAAAAAGTCAGGAGTAGAGGTGGGAGCTGGATTCTGTCTTCCCAAAGATCTGCGCATCMCTGAGGCAGCTGAGGCCAGCGAGGAGGAGCACTCCCAGCCTGCTGCTCTGTGCTGGTTGTGAGACGTGTGTTTGCAGTATGCCAAGCCACAGTAACTGACCTTGCAGACCCGGGCCACTCTGGCATGGATTTGCCGTCTCTCCCACTGCCCAGCTTCCAGGGCAGTCTCGCGGAAGAAGATGTAGACCTTGTCATCGTGTGGGTTGTAGGTATCAGGGATGGCATAAGCACCAATGAACGCAGGCTCTGCAAGAAGTCGGGGCAGCACAACGTAGCCTTGTGCTGGCAACCCCCCCGGCTAGATCTGAGCTTTTAATATATGCCGGAGACTTTCAGCCCATGCTTTACCCATGGGAGAAGAAAAGGGAGCCAGAYCTCCAGGCCGTGCAGCAAATACAGTGCTGACTCCAACCTTTCTCCAGCAGAGGGAGGGCCCCTGCAYCTCACTCATCCCCACCCTTGTACCGTGTAGCCAGTGATCCTGGTTCTGCTCTGTCCGGATGTAGCTCTGCTCAGCCCTGTGAACCCAGGTCCGAAAGAAAGCAGCGCTGCTGCCCATGAAGTCACTGGAGGTGCCTGAATAGAGCTCTCCATCTGCAGAGTCACAGAAGGAAACGTGGGTGAGCTGGGACACTGCTGCTGGACGTTACACTAGCAGGGCTCCCCTGTGTTGCTGGAAGCCCTTGTGTGGGGGGATCCAGTTAGATGAGCGCCTCCCTCACTCCCTAGGAGGCCGGCAGAGGTAGGATGCTGCGAAGAGCTGCAGGCGCAGGAATGCTGTGGCGTGGCGTAGCTAACCAGGGCACGATGGCCTCAAGCATTTGAGTCACTGGTCAGGAAAGGCCAATATCCTTAGCACAACCCTGGATCAGGAGACAACCCTTCCTCAGACTCCTCCAACCATATCCGTGCCAGCGTGGGCTCTGGCCAATGGTCACAACAAGGTTGTGCAAACCCACTTCTTCTCCAGGATGGCTTCTAGCCCCAGCCTCCTAGTCTGTCCACAGCATTGGCACAAAGTGGGCAAACAAGTGACATCAAACACTCCCATGCATGTGTGGCAACTGCAAAGCCCCACTCTCCTGTTTCTGTGCAGGAACCCCTCCATGAGGCTGGGATGAACTTGAGCAGAATGAGGCTCTGCAGGGCTGGCTCCTGTCACTCTCCCCCTGCTTGGGCACCAGCACAGCAGTGCAGCCCTGCAGGCAGATGTACAGGAACCTCCTCCACACATGGACCATTCCTAGAGCTCCCACACTCCCAGCATCACCTCCACTTCCTGCGCTGCATTTTTCTCTTACCGATAAGGAGACCTGTGAAAGGTTCGTGGGGGCTGTATGGGCACCGTCCTCGCCCCGATTCCAAGGAGTGAGTTACGAGCCGCATCGGTGGGGCCCCAGGATCCTGCCAGAGCCAAAGGGAAAAGGTCAGCCTAGGTGGAGGCTAGGAATGAACCTGATATGACCCCCTTTGGCTTGGCCCTACCTTCCATGGGATGTCCCTGTCACTTTGGTAACTTGGTGGCTGTGTTGATGAACATGAAGCTACATAGGGGCCCTATCCTGACAGCACAGGGGAAGGCCACATTTGATGAGCCTAGTGAAAAGCAGGAAGGAGGCTGGTGAGCTCAGTCTGTGCTACCTGAGAGCAGGGGGTCTGTGGACTGCCAGGAACAGGTCCCACCTTTCTAGGAGCATCCCAGTGTTGCTGAGCATGGACTGCTTCTTGCCACGTGCAGCAAGTCCATGCATGCTGCAGGCTCCCTGCACTGGCTCCAGGCTCTGAACCTGACTATCTGGCCACATTCTTCCCCTCCCTCCCCCACTATAGAGGAGACCAGGGATCTGCTGGGAGGGAGAGAATCTCTTCCACCTTCTGCAATGGAGACATGGCTCASCAGGGTGTCCCTCACCTTTGCCTTGCCTCCCAGCTGGATGAAGGCACAGACAGGCTGGTAGGAACCAGTCCCACAGGCAAACACATGGCTCCTGTTGTACGGCTGCAGGAGGCGAATGAAGTTGGCACATTCTGTCTGCTCAGGAGAAAAATTTTGGTAATGGTCAGAGCCCAGGTTCACATATGCAGGTGCAGCCGCTGCCAGCCATATTGCATGTCTTCCCAGGACGGGGGAGCCCAGCTGGATCCTGCCCTGGGAGCCAGTAGGCTGAGCTCAGTGAGGCCACGTGCCTGTCTCCAGCTGGCTGGACACTGTTGTGTCATGCAGATCTCCAAGGCCCCATTTTGGGGTCACATGGGTGTTAAATACCTGTGATGAGCACACGAGGCCTTGTGCCAGGGACTCCCTGCCCTGCTTACCTCTGCGTTCTTCCCCGCTAGCTGGCAATGTTCAACCTGCTCCCTGGAGGCTGGCCAGAAAATCTGCAACACAAAACCCCACCAGCCTGAGCCCCACTGTCTGCTCCCGGCTTTCCTTGACCTGCCTGGACAGGACAGCCACAGCTTGACCAGCTCCCACTAGCACTGCCTGGCATGGGCAGCTCCCCAAAGACTGAGGTGAGATTGGTGAGCCCACGTCCACCCAAACTCTTCTGCTAGGCTGAAGCACATGGTGAGGACACAGGGCTGCTCTGTAAAAGGTCTTACAACTCTTTGGGTCCCAAAGGCCCAGCTGAGCTCAACAGGAAGCCTGCCAAATAGGTTCAGAGAAAATCTGGCTGGGGGACAGAGCCTGGGTGGRCCACGGCACACCCAGTTAGTAGGCAGGCTCTCCTGGATCCCAGCCTGTGGGAACSTCAGAGTGAAATGTGTTAATGATCTTTTCTTTTGTTGATTTTGAACTGTGCACCCCACAGGCAGGATGTATTGGGATGACATTAGTGGACTTGGTGCTTGATTTGTTTTAGATCTTGCAATTAGGTGTGAGCTCAGGGCTCTGGGCACTTCCCTTTCACCCTCAGCTGGGACCCAGCCAGATCTCCACTCTTGGCTAAGTGGCCATGTCCTTTCCTGGGGCCAGCTGCAGCAGGAGACTCTTATTGTCAGTTCCAAGTGGGAATCAACACCAGTGGATGGCCCAGGGTTGGTTGACCCCCCACCAACTGAGATGCCTCAGTATAATTGTGGCCCTTGGTGACATTGTGCCACCCCARCTAGGACCATATCCCCCTCCATTCCCTGGTACCAGGATGGAGAGCTGCTCCCAGGGGGATCAGAGAGGAAGAGGCCAGTCTGGCTCGGGACTGCGTTCACACCCTCCTCCCCAGCACTGACCTTCTCAGGCTCTCTGCTGGGATGGTCTAGATGGAGCAGGAAGATGTGGTTTTTTGCTCCCACCATCAGCCAGGCCCTGTCTTCATCCAGCAAAAGTGCCTGAAAATCCAGCCCATCCCCTGATGCCAGCAACAGGCGAGAGCTGTTGTATTTCAGCAGATCTAAGGGGAAGAAGGTGGAAGAAATGGAAGACCATCAGTCAGTGATGAAGCAGACAGCCTGAGACCCTATCATTCCCTCTCCCAGGAACAGCTCTTATTACCCACCCTTGACCCAAGGGAAAGTAATTTTCCTGCCAGTGCTTGGCAGCAAAACTTATACCCCTTGGTGCCCCAAAACTTATCATGCTTCCTTCTACGAGCATACCTGGAGGAAACAGTGAGTCACCTGCACAGAAGAAAGTACTCTGACCCTGGGATGGACTCGGCAGGGTCACACGGGCCTGGTTTGCTGGGGCCTGGGGAAGGAGAGCAGTCTAGCTTAAGGATCCCAAGCTATTCAGCTTCTAGCCTGCCATTCAATAGTGCTCTTTGGCCTGGGTGGATCACCCTAGAGCCACCTGCCCCAAAGCCTCTGCACCCTGAAACTCCATGGGGAGAGGGCTGAGAACACAGAAGAATCATTTGCTGCATCTCCCAGGATGTCTTCCCTGGGCTTTAGCTCAAGAGAGTGTTTTTGGCTATTCCCTGGGGCAAAGTATAACTCAAATTAAAGGCTGTATAAAAACACAGCTGCCATGGCCCAGCCAGGATACTTCCACCACCTCCTCTCCAAGCCTGTTTTTACTGTTAAGTGCCTGTGAACTGCTGGACTTTACCCAAAGCACCAAGTCAGCCAGATAGATGGCAAGGCAGGTCTCCAGCTGTGTCTTAGGTCCTACTCTGACCCTGACTCTGTCACATTTTGATGCTTCATGCTCTGAGACACAGCCTAAATGCAGAATTAGACTGGGTTAGTCTAATTGTGAATTAGACACAGAAAAATGCGCTTATAAGAGCACCTATTTGGTGCTGGAGGAGGGAAGAGCCAAGCTGCCAAGCGAAGAAGTGTGCCATGAATCCCCCCCATGCTCCAAGGGGAGCAGAGACTGGGCTGTGAGAAAGGGATTGCTCTTCAGGCTGCATCTTCTCCTGCTTGTTCCTTGTGCTGAGGCTCAGGGACTAGCTAGCAGGCCCCCCTGCCCCGAACCCTCCTACATCACAGTCACAGTCATGCGSGTGTGAAGGAAGGACAATAAGATCTGTCTCTTGCTTAACCACTCCTGAAACAACATCCACTAGGGCCCTGACCACCTGGCTGGCTGCCGACAGGCTTTCCCAGGGTCCACATCAGTCTGTGACATGCAGCATCAAGTTCTCTGGCTGGCTGCTGGGGCAAGCTGGCTTCCCCCCATCATTGTGCACAGGCAGCTGCTGCATAGGACACAGCTACAGTTGCAATAGTTGCTGTTCTGGCGAGTGCCTGCTCCAAGAGATCAAGACAGAAAGACACCGATCTGGAGACACTGGAGCTGAGAACATTAGAGCTCCTAGCAATTGTAACACATTGCTTTCCTCTTCAAAGCTGGCAAGATCCAGCTAAGGAGAAGGTGAAGGCTGGCTACATGTGCCAGCAAGGTTGTTTTGCGCTGTGGAGCTGCGTGGAGGAAAGCTACAAAAGCAGGGTCAAGGTAAGCGGTTACTGGTGAATGGGAGCAGGGACATGAAATGTAGATGGTAACCCAGGGTGCTTTGGTACAATTCAGGCTGAGAAATCACCCTGGACCATGCAGATGGAAGTAGTTTGCCAGTAACTAAGGGAAGTTGTCAGGGGAAGCAAGTGATGACCAGCACAGATGGGAGCATGGGTGCCAGTGAGCAGAGCGTGCCAGGTGCGGTGTACATGAACTCAGCTCCTCTGTTCAAAATGCACCAGCTGATCCCAGAGGCTATTGCTCTCTTCCTTCCACCTCATTTCCATGGGAGAGAGGAAGCGGGGCCAGTTGTTGTCAGCTGGAAGCGCCACTGACGTCTGCTCCTCTCTGTGAGGAAAAGACCTGCTGGGGCACACGCAACAAGCAGGGGTCCCTGCCCGGAACTGTGCCACGGCAGCCCAGCCTGCTCCAACAAGGCGTTTCCTTCTCCCCTTCCTCCAGGGCTGGCCAGTGCTGGGGTGAGAGCTCTAGTTACTGTGAGACAGAAAAACTCCCCTCTCTGACAGTAACTGCTCCCAGCTGCTCCCAAGGAGATCCTTGGCAGGAGAAAGAACCCTCACACTGCTCCTAGAAAAGTTTCCACAGTCCAAGCTCACTCAACCCTTTCCCTCATGTACCCRAAGCATCTCTTGGGGTGCCTCTGGGTGGGCAATAGCCCACCCTCCTGCTTTTGTCCCAGTGCAGGCTGCTCCCATGACTGWCAGATCCAGACGGAAATGTAGGGCAAGGCACCGGAAAGGCAAATGCGGGGAGACGGAAGGTCAAAGATTTATCCAATACGCAGGTGTAATTAAGTGGAGTGGGGAAGGCTGGCTGTGGGGGATGTGCCTGCTCGGCCTGCAGCAATGAGAAAGCTGCTGTTAGTAGCACTTTGTCCTCTGATCTGCCCTGGCCCTGTTCAGTGATGAGATCAGGGCAGCCTTTCTGCTAGCCTCTCAGGCCTGCTGCAGTGTCAGGTGGGAGGATTTGATCTGGCCCTCAGGAAGGATTCACTGACCTACACTTGCAGCAGGAAATCAGTTACGGATGAGCACCATGGTCCATGCCTTGCGCTGTGCCATGGTTCTTCTCCTTTACCAAGAGGATGGGGCATTCAAATGCCACTGATTCACATGTTGTATGTGCAGGAAGCTGCCAGCTAAACGTGCACAACCCACCCTTTCTTGTCCTTAGTCTGTCTATACAAACAAGACATCTGATTCAGGCGCCAGCCCACGAGGCAGGGAATCAGGTGGTCTCTGAAGCAGCTATGTGATGGCTAAAAAGATGGGTGAGCCCAAAGAAACATCCTCTCTTTTGTGTTATCTTCAAAGGCCATGGTGTGTTTCCTTTGTTGTCAGGATCACCGTAACTGCCTTGTCCCATCCATCATCTCTGCCTGCCCTTAGCACCAACACCCTCAGCGCAGGGTGACCCTGGGCTTCCTGGGGTCACAGCCCGGCTGTGCCGGGAGACCGTTCTCCCTCCTTCCCCCAGCCACAAGAAAGAGCCAGACCAAGGAGATGACCCCTGAAGCCCAGGGGAGGCTTGGCTCTAAATCAGGCTCCAGCCTTCCTCTGCCATTGGCTGATAAGAGCTGTGTCAGTGCAGCTTTTGGTGCAGATAACCAGAGATCCACCAACCTCCTGCCCTGCTGCAGTGTGATGGCTTCTGGATCCTGCCCAGCTGGGTTGACTCTCAATCAGATACAGCTAGAAGACCCATTTGCCAACTTCTAGCTGTGCCAACCCCATATTATTACAGTAATAGGAGCTCAGAGAGGTGCTGTAGTTTCACCGCATAGTCATGCTGCTACATAGCCTCAGAGTAAGAAAACAGAGAGGCTCAACCCAGGCCTGCATCCAGACTGACCAGTGTGACCCATGTTTACCCAGAGACTGCCTGYTGCACAGCCATGATGGTGTTTGCCACCTCCGATCTGCCGGAGCGCTGTTATAAACCTCCTCCCTACCTCCTCAGCATGGTGGGAGCTGCTGCTGTTGTTCCTGGCCCTGTGCCCTGTGCCCCATCCTTTCTTTACTCTTCCAGCCTTCGGTGCTGTCATTTCCTTCTTGTGAGCCTGCTTACGTCTCATCTCCCCCTCCTCCCCCAGTACAGCTCCACCTGCCTCCCCCATGCTGGGATCTGACAGCAAGGCTGATTCTGTAGATGCTGGGGTGGATGTAATCTCAAAGGCTGTTTTTTTTTTCTTCTTTCCTAGGGATTTTTAAATCTAAACTTCTCAGGCCATTGTGTCCTTGAACCTGCCTTGGGCTGTCCATGAGTCACATCCCCTGTCATTGTTCGTATATTCCTAGAGCCCTCCTGATGCTGGGAGCTTCCTCTTCTGCCTCTGCCCAAGACTCTGAGGGCTTTTGGCATGTCTGGCCCCAGCACACTGTGGGGCTTTGAAGTCCAAAGTCCCTCTGTGTTCCTGCTGGCTCAGGAGCCTCCTCTGGTTCCAAGGAAAGACAGGCCCTGTGCTGCATTTCTGAGCTGGGTCCCATCTCCCCGCTGGGATATCCTGCTGGAGACTGAGCAGCCCAGAGTGGGCCCTGGAAGATGGGACCCACTGAAGGCCATCTCTGTAAGGCTGCTGTGGGGCAAAACTGTGCTGATGGGAGGGAGGGGAGGGGGAAGGCAGCACTGCCTGGGGCTTAGTGCCCCTGTWTCACTGTGAGTGCGAAAACAGGGGTTCTTCCTCCAAGGCTGCCTAGGTCGACTCCAGCCCAGGACACCCTGTAAATTGCACAGAGTGAGTCTGGGCAGAAGGGAGACATCTCTGGGTGTCCCGGACCTGGGCTGCACCCAGGCAGGACATTCCATTCTCCAAGGCCAGCAGCACTAGCGCTGCATCCTCAGGGGCTGATCCTCGGGGTTTCAGCTGCAGTCCATGAAGCACCCCAAGGGCTCAGAGCTGGCACACGTAGAGAGATGCTGCAGCCACAACCTCCTGTCTCCCTTGAGCCCTGGGCCATCCTGTCATCCTGGCTGGAGAACACTCCTCCCAGCCCTCTGAAATGAGGCACAGGCCYCAGGGAAATCCTGCCTGCCAGCAGCCTCCAGGGTCCTCTTACCTTTGTAGGAGATACGAAGGCGAGGGGCATGTTGCTTCCAGGCCCCGCTGGTGTCTGGGTGCAGCAGGAGGATCCAGAGCAGAACTGTGGAGAGGGGAAGCCTGCCACTGTGGGAAGCTTTCATCTTGGTGCTCTTCTGCTGGGGACAGAGGCAGCTCTCCCTCACAGTTCCATGGTCCACCCACAGAGATGCCACTTTCACCTCCAGCTGTAAGAAGAAAGGGAGAAAGTCTGCACAACTGCGGGCTGTATGCAGACTGGGACTCCATCCCACCGATGCCATGGATCCACGGCTGAGAAGAGCTCTGGGCTGCTCCAGACATCCCAAGTGACAGCATGGCATGTCTGCTGGCAGCGTGTACCTTAGAAGGTGTCAGGCCAACTGCCTGGCAGAGAGGAGCTACCACACTCTGCCTAAGAGCAGGCATCTGGCCCCAAACACTCCCACARCACTGCAAAATTAGCCAGTACTGTTGAGCACAGTCTTGCTGAGAGAGGTCTCTGGCCGCAACTGGAGTTCAACAGACYGGGCAGATGGTGAGGCATAAGCTGAGTATCTGAACTCCTCCAGGCCCCTGATCAAGCCTGCTGCAAAGYGTGTCATGACTGTTTATCTGACCAGAGCACCTGCAGGCTCTGAGAAGGGCCAGGCCCCATTAGTCTCTTGTGAAACACAGACTCAGGGAGAGACAAGGCCTGTCTTGAAGAGCTCCATCAGCCTAAACTGACAGGTGGGAGGAAAAGCAGGGGGCCCAGAGAGGCAAGTATCTCACTTGCTGGGCTATCCTTGCAGTCTCGATGGTTATTGATGGTTACAGTATGATCAGGAGAATTTCTCAATGTCTCCAAGGCTGTGGGGTCTGGATGCCTTCACATCACAGAGCAATTCAGTTCCCCAGTAGGTGCTGTACACCCTACACACAAGTACACACATCTCCAGGAGCTGTCAAAGTAGCCTGGTTCACAGGGCCAATTTGAGTACTGAGAAATCCAGTGCATGCTGCGGCTGGAAAGCCTGCTCACAGGCTGCATCTTCTCCTGCTACCCAGAGGCTCTGACACATTTTACATAACAGAGAACTCAAAAGACCAGCTATTACAACCTGGCTAAGGGCTGTGTGTGCTGTGATGTCTGTGGGCCCTAGGAAGGCAGCACTAGCATCTATCAGCTCCTGCACACTAATGACYGTGTGCATTCCTACCCTCTCTTACATTTACACATCCCCAGACACAGTATTATTGCCTTACTCCTACGCATCATGGAGGGGAACAGAGCTGGACTGACAGATCTCACCAATTAATCTGGGCAATTTAGCCAGTTTTTTTTCCTGCTTATAAATGTCCTGGTCTCTAAATGTCAGCTCCAACTATCCAATACTCTTGCTGTGTATTCAGTTCTATAAGTCCCCTAGCTAAGAGACTTAAAATGAGTGCAGAGGCATTTGGCCCAAGGAATAGGGGATTTCTGTGGTCTCTGTTACAGTCTGTGTAGGAGTGAACATGCAGGCACAGCCCACAGAAGCCAAACATTTTAAACTGCCTTGTTCTCTATCTTCCACAAGACGGAGCACCAGGCTGGGCCTATGGACACAGTTTCAGGCTTTCAGATGGATGAGTTTTTATCTTCTGGTGGGAAACAGGGAGAAGACAGCTAGATCTGCTGTTCAGCAACTTTCCAATCCCCTTTTGCATTTCACAGAGTTCTTGCACGGTGCAGGTTTTTGTGCAGTCCCCCGGACAGCTCCTTTCCCAACTTTTTCCCTTGCCTTTATTGGAGTTAACCAGTTACAGCCTAAAATTGTGCAGATCTAAGTGTCATCCACCACTGCAGCCCTCACCTAGTCCAACCGAAGCCAGCTGGCTTTTTAGGGGACACATGCTGAAATGGGAGAGAGCAAGCAACACCACTGCACTAACAGTTATTCTCTGCCAGATGAAGGTTAGAGGTCTCAGTCTTTCCCCAACTGCCTTTATCCTCTAGGCAGGACAGGTATGTTCACCCCCAACACACTGCAAAAGGCCTGCTTGATTTCAGTGGTCAGGCACCCAGTGCTCTGCAGCTAGTGTGAGGGCTTTGCAACACGGGGATAATTTAGCACCACAATTTACTGACACTGGTGTGGGTTTGTTGGGATGGTGCTGAAGGGAAAGATTAGTTCAAAGCCATCAAAGCCCAGTCTTTGTGCCACTCATTCCTTGTCCATGCCAATCTCCCCAGCATCACACATGTACTTGTTCCCCTTCCTGCTTTGCTCATACTCTGGCCAGTGCAACGTGCTTCTGCTCTGTACAGGTGCCCTCCTCTGGTCCCAAGARACCCGGCACTACCCTGGATGTGACCTCATGGTAGATGTTGCACTATTTTTTGTATCATACTTTAGCTTTGGCTCCCAAACCAGCTCTCCCCTGTGCAGACTTTCTGAGCTCCCAGTTCAGCAGGCCCATCACTGCCTATAAGAAAATGATTATGGGTTTCGCTAGGTTTAAACTGCTTGTTGGTTGATCTGCTGATCATCTCAGGCCACACTGGTGCTCTGTAGTATGGTGGCATGCAGGAGAGCAAGGCTCAGCCTCTGGGGTTAAGCTGTGCCTAGTCAACACATTTAGAGATGTACATGCACTGTCTTCCCACCTTGTAGGCAGAGCTACTCATCCCACCTATGTACAGTGCTTTGTTTCTCTCATCTTCAGGGTTCCTTGCTTCAGAGCTATGYGTTTGAGGGACTAGTACCAGGGTCCTTTTCCTCCCCCGGCTGCCATACTCAGTTCCAGGTGAGAAGTGAACCTACTTCAGAGAGAATGAGCAGCAGCCACACAGACTGGAGGGAAGGGGTGCTGGTGACTGGCATATCACTGCAGCTGCACAACCCGCTAAAGCTGAGTGCTGCTCTTTCTTCACCCCCAAACACATTCCTGCCACGCAGTGGTAAAGAGCAGATTTCCTCTGCCATGGAAGCTTAGCAGTTTTAGTCCTTCCAAAATGCACTAAGTTCATCCATAAAGCAGAGAATGAAGCAGGCCCTCCCAGACCTATTCTCCTGCTGACCCATGGCCATGAACATCGTTATGAACAGCGTTATCCCAGGGGTCATCACAAGGACATGACTGGCATTTGACAAAGATTTTTTGCCAATGTACATATGGTTGCTGGATAACTCAGCCTCTAATTGAAGCTTTCCATAAATGGAGCATGGCTTGTGCTAGGCTTCGGTTTGGGGACAGCAGTCAGCACTGGGAGGAACCTTTCATGACCCAAAGATCAAGGATGTTCAAGGGTGGGCCCAGGATTCTGCGAATGACAGGCAGGGCACAGCCCCCTCCCTCTGGGACATGCTCATGCACAGGCCACAGAGCAAACATCAGGGAGCAGCCAAAATGTTTTGCATGCCTGTGGCATGGACTGAAGCAGTGGGGCAGGAGTGCACGCTCACACAAACTGTTTGGCTGTGCCAGCACTTTGTTTCCTTCCCCTGTGGATGCCTAAGGAAGGTTTTATTGCAACAAGAGTGGGAGCCACACGCAGAATGAATCCACAGATCAAGGCAGATAGAGCTCTGTGCAGGGTCAAAAGAGGTGGGGATCTTGCTGGAGGGGATTAAAGTGGACCAGGAAAGAGAAATTTGTTGGAAGACAACTTCCAGTAAGAAGGGCTTCCCCTATAATCCCTTCTACATGTATTTCCCAAGCCTGGCTCCCCTCAGGGCTCCACCCCAGCAGCGCCACGGAAGGCCACAAAGCAGGCAGCAGGGAAGAACTTGGCACGTCCATCTTCTGATGCCCAGTTAAACCCAGCTTCCTCTTGGTGGGAATTGCCTGGTTTTGTCTGTGAGGTCTGGAATGGAGGCATCCTTAGCTGTGCCAGTTTGACTGGGTGAAGTGGCTGGAAATACGCAGTGGGGTCRTGGCCCCTTCCTATAAACCTCAGCCCAAATATTCCTGGAGGTGAAGAGCTTGTCACAGGCAGAGTTTACACTGAGAGGGGGAGAGAGGGTGTCTAGTGGATGGAAACAAGCTGCAGATGATGAATCCAGGGTTAAATTAAACACTCCCGACAGCTTTAAATAATCAACTGTCCTGAGCTACAACTATTTCTATCTCAGTTTGGAGAGAGAATTGCTGATGAGAGCAGACTGTTGGGATGAGGGGATTTCTATGGGTTTGGCTTTGGAGTCTGGGATAAGGCAGTGAAGATTTCTTACCCCRGGCACCATGAGAGCCTGAGGGAGAGGAAGCATTTTGCAGTCCCTGTTTAATGGGGAGTGGAGGTAACATTTTTGATGATAGAATTCAGCTCTTAGATTCAGCTCCATCTGCTTTCTTGTTTGGATACACATACACACGCTACCAGTGTCTGTACAACCTGGTATGACCACAGAAGAAGACATGCATATCTTGCAGCCTTGCTCCACACTGCACTCTTACCCCTACAGTGCTCTGACTCCCCCATGGGTGACTCTCTGTTGCTCCATGAATGCATCTCTACTCGGATCAGTAAAGTACTCGGTAAGTACTCGGGGCTATCCCAGCCCTGCTTCCACATACTTCACCCCCTAAAATGAGACCTGCCCCTACAGACTCAAATCCTCCTCTGAGCAACACCTGCTTTTTCCTCCTGCAGTGGCTGTGCTCCAACCCCGAGCACAGCAGTCAGTCCCTACAGCGCACTCATTCTTCAGCCCCCTCTGCCCAAGYTCATGGCTGCTGTGTCAACAGCAGCCCACCACAAGCTGGCCTGCAACCAGGAGGGTATTTGTATAGGCACTGAGCAGCCAAGGATGGTGACCTTGCTCTGGCCCTACAGAGCTGGGTTGAATTTGTACCAGCAGTTCAAGAGATGCCCTAGTCCCATTAGCTATGCTGTGCCTTTCCTTCTCCTTTCTTCTACCAGTGATGTGTGGAAGTCTAACAGATTTAAGGCTCTGGACTGCCATTGAAATTCACCATTCCATGCCACTGCACTGAGCTTTTCCTTTGCAGATGTCCTAGAGAAAGTCTTGTAGGGGACAGTGAGCAACACAGGGAGAAGACAAATCTCTCAAGTTCAAAATGGGCTGGTATAGGAGGGAACTCCTTATTCGTGAACGGACTAATTTCCCTCTGACAATGCCTATTTTATGTGATGCTACAAGTAATGTAACTGCCCAAATTTTAGAGGGAGAAGGGACCTGGCAGTAGATTTATCAGGCTGTGGATTATCTCCCAACATGGAAGGGCATGCTGAACTTGAGCTTTTTAACAGTCCTCTTGCATTAACATCAGATACCTCATGCTTCCTCCCTGCCCAGCACAGCCTGGCATGTGCTCTACCAGTCTCACAGGCCCCAATTGTTTCCTAGCTAATCCACAAACTCCATTTGCAGAATATTGCCTTCTTGAGTTACATGTTAGGCCCGGCCGGGCCGAGGCCAGGAGTTAAAGTGCAGGGCCCCAACAGCTGGGGGACCTCAAGGGAGCAGCCATCAGAGAGCTGGGGGGAGGAGCAGGGCTGCATTGTGGTGTGAGCATTAAACCTCAGCARTCCTCCTTGCATGGGGAAGAAAAGCCTGTGTTAGACCTCATTTAGCTACCTCACTAGCCAGTTATGTGATCTGAAACTCWCAAACAGATAAGCTTCCATAGCTCCCAAGATGATGTCTCGAGATCCAAGTCTCTTGCTCCTGGTGCTTGCTGTCTTGACTTCACCAAGAGAAACTCTGCAGTGAAGTTAGAGGTGCAAATAAATTCCACTCCAACTGGGAAGGACTATGTACTGCTCTGGCATTTTGGGGGAACAGGAGAAAGGAGTCTCACTCCTGGCAAAGAAACAGAGGTGCAAAACCAGAGGAGCACTTCAAAGCTGCAAAGCAGGCTCCTAATTCCCTGCGCAAAAAAGGCTCTCCCACAGACAGGCCTCACCTGACTGGGAGGRGGTGAGGCAGACAGGATAGCTGTGCCTCTCCATCACGGGGGTCTCCCCTCTCCCTCCCCTGGCTCAGTCCGTCTGTGCCTGTTTGTGTCTGCCTGTTTGTGTGGCTGGGTCTGCAAGTGGCACGGTGTGTGCTGTGCAAATGCTGGTCCACATAGGCAGGGAGAGTACCCAGCWGTATCTATTAGTCACGTGTCTTGGCATGCATCTCTGCGTGCATATGGATGGGCCTTTTTCATAAAGAGATGCCTGTCCCTCTCCCTGCCCACGCAGGCCTGTGGCACAGAAATCCTCCCTGTTCAGCCCAGGGTTTTGGTTGTTTCCCTCCATCTCGTGCAGCATGATGGATTCCYCAGCAGCTGCTGCTCCTGCTTCCCAGGGGCAGTCATGGGGAGGCAGCTGTTGTCCTTTTCCAAAGGAGAGGACAAAGCCAYTGGGGCCCTCGACTCCCTCAGTGCCTACCCTCAGTGCCACTGGGCTGCAGCAGCAATGACTCCAAGGAAGCTTGCAGAGCTGAGCTGGGTGTGGAAAGGGGACGGTGGCACCCCATGCCTATAACATGRTATCGGAGTAAGGAGCACAAAAGCCAGAACCACAGCTAGGGTGGCACCAGGCACCACGGTGTGCACTGTAAAATGGCAGGGTTTAACTGAAACTGTCAGTAACACAGGTCACACGTGCCCAACGGCACACAGCCCAMACAGAATCTTAAAGGCCAGACGATGAGGGGAAGAGAAAGGAAAGGGTGTATTTTTGCAGAGTTTGAATAGAGGAATTGTTAAACAGCAGAACAACACTGAGGTTGCTCAAGCTTCTCTCGCATTTCTCTACCACTGCACGGCAGGCCTGGCCAGCAGGCCCTGTTCCAGCCGGGAGATCTCCTGACAGCCTCCTACAATCCTGCCTTGTGAGATTAAAGGCTACGATCACAATTATCCCCTGATCACTGTTTCTTGCCAACTGCTGATGCCGAAGCGTGCCAAGCACTGAGAACACGAAGGAATGAGTTCCAGCTGCTGCTGGCACAYTCTGGCCCCTTGAGAGGGGCCGAGTCAGCTTTGCCCCATCTGCACTTTATCCCTGGCACATAGGAGGGCTTCTTACTAACAGGTATGTGATAACAAAAATTAGGGCAGAGACAACTCCACGGCATTCAGTGGGGTAACTTGGCAGGTCTTGTAGTATCAAGAAGACTTTACTGCTTGTTTCAAAATTTGGGAGCATGAACTATTTGTTCAATTTTTTAATCTGTTCTGATGTAAAAAGATTCCTGGCCCCCGAGAACAGGTGTATTATGTAAAGTGCACCCCATCTGCGCCTCTGCATGAAYATGGACCTCTGTCACACGGATGCTATAGCTGACCAGCTCAGGGAACTCTGTGACTGGCTTCACCTTTTTCTCTACTGAAGCACTAACAAAGTCATGTCCATCACGAGCTGTGAACCTGTCCATCAGAGCTACTCAGTGATCCCAGCAAATTCCAGCTGTCTCTGCTCTTTTGTGCTGAAAGGAATTTTCCACCTGTTTGGGGAGGGTATGTGGGATCTAGGCTCAGTTGTTTACCTTTCAGGGAGAAAATCTTTATGTTTGGAAGGTATAATAAAGCTTTTGCTCTAAAGGTGTTCTTACTACACCCTTGCATGGCCATAGTATTAGTAGCTGTTTACTTAAGAGGGGATAAAGAGCTATCTTTCTTTTAACAGTATCTGCTAAGTCCTTTCTAGGGAAGCCACTTGCTCCCTCTCTGTGCATTGCTCAGTCCCTACCTTTCGCTTGCTCCAGTGAGACAGTTTAGTGAGACAGTTTGAGGGTGATCTATCTCAACTCTCAGAAGTCAGGCAGGGAAGGTGTCCCAGCAGCCGATCGTGTCTCAGTGCATGGCAATGGGCCAAACAGTCTGTCTTATGCTTTCTGGTTCCTTCAGGACTTTGTTAGTCTCTCTGAATGTGTCACTTGGCCCAGGTAGTACATGTCAAGGGTAACCCCAGCTATTCCTTCCTCTAATCACCTCAAGGCCAYCTAGCAGAGCAAACTGGTACAGGGAGGCACCAGAAGCAACAGGCCTGCCCCCAGACTGGCATCGAGTTGAGAGGAGTCATTCCAATAGCAGGTCTTGCCTGACTGACCTACACTTTCGAATGGGAATCGTTTGCAGCCTGTCTCTCATGCTAAAGCAAATAACCTGTTCAAAGCCAGAGAGCAAGGAAAGCAGGAAAGCACAGTGCAGATCCACCTTGCAAGTCTCTGGTCTCCGAAAATGCTTTCAGGGTACAGGGTGCTTCAAGTGCTTCAGAACTGCTGAAACCAGGYAGACACAACTCATGGGAAATCACTCATACGGGGAGTTTGGGGGACTTGGGGCTGGGCCCAGAGCATCCTCCAGCTGTCCCCTCACCACACCAGCGCTACATTTCCACACCTCAGTTTGTGGCTTTCGCGACTGCATCCCCAGCACCAAGCAGTGCTAAAGTCCTGTTGCCAAACTCCCAGCTTAGGTAAGCGGTTGTGGGAAGCTGCCCAGTCCAAGACTTCACGGAGGGGGGTAAACCACAACAGGAAGCCAGCTGGCAGCTGTGCAGAGACATACTCAGAGGAAGAAGGCTGGGCTCCTCCCCAAACAAAGTAGAGGGTCAGAGAGGTGAGACAAGTGCGTAGCAGTTGTGTCTCATGCTAGGCAGGCAACGTGGCCTCATTTCCTGGCTGTTCCTTTAGTTCCTCACTGTGGTGAACCACTGGCCCCAAAAAACAGTATGATGCAGCTGGTCCCACTCTGAAAGTCCTGCCGCGGAACAGGTCAAACCACTGCCTAGAGCTACAGCATGTGCAGCACTGAGGTTGAGGGTATCAGCCCTCTTTCCTACTCCAGCTCYCTGTTTTCAATAGCCTGGGAGCTGTCATACAACTAATCTCAGCCCATCTATTAAAAGGCAGTGGTAGATTTACTTAGCATATTAAACTCTCAACCTACCTCCTAATGGAGTTGAGAAGCTTAAAATTCTTTCATGTTGGTGAAGGGACTTGCTATCCTCTAATGGTGTGTTAAAGGACCCAAATAAGGTATCAAAGAGCCTCTATCCTGCCCAATCTGCTAATGGACCAGATCCCTGAAGTCCCAGGAGTCCCCAGAGGCACAGCCACATTCCTGAGAACCATTTATACTAAGATGCCAGCACATGGGCTGAAACCGACACTTGTCACCTGTCCACCACATGGCCTGATATTCAATACAGCATTAGAAAGGCTCAAGGAGTTTTACCCCCCTGAGGAGTCATTTTTGAACTTCAGACTTTTCAAGTTGGATCTAGCTGAATCATGAAGGTGGTAAAATCCAACAGAGGCTCCCCAAGGCTAAGAGTCAGAGAGCATTCTAGCCAGGAGATAGCTTTGCTAGTGCTTCTTCCCTCAACCTGACTTAAAAGCCTCTGCTGGAGAGAATGGGTGGGTGACACCCAGGGTTTTTGTGTAGAGACTTTCATCTCTAAGTCACTGGCTTTAGCCTAGGCAGAGTCAGTTGTCATCTACTGTAAAGGACTGCTAGTCCTTCAGTGGCCCCTGGAAAAGAGGTGGTGGCTGTGGTTAGGGTCCTCGTGGGCACAAATCGACATCCTAATGGGCCTCTCTGTAGTATCCCAGGAGAAAAGCTGGAGACAGCTGCATCTTCAGATGTATTTCAGCTCTGACAAAAGAGAAGCAGCCTTGGGAGACAAGGCTCCATGGACAGGCAGGCTGCAGTCTTCTCCAGGGCTCTCTAGCCAGTTGCTATTGCTACCTTAAGCTGCCAAGATGTTTTTTAACRTACTTAAATGATTTGTAGAGCACACTTACTTGTCAAACTTCATTCATAACAGGATTATTGCTCTGCATCTCTAGACCTATTGGACAGAGGTGCTCAGCACCTCTCAGAGAGCAGTGCGGAGCTCCACAGTTCCCCACCTAGGGCCCTTCTCATGCAGGAGCTGGCTGTGAAGCACCTGCTCCTTAGCTCAGTGACCCAGTTCGTTGGATTCGCTATTGCTAGCCAGTGCCATGAAATTACATGACTGTGTGTTGCACTCCCAAGGCCTCTCTCTGTCCCAGCTGAGGTCTCCTGCCTCCCCCTCGACACTTGAAAGCYCTGCAGTGTTTTCTTTTAATCAAAAAGAACCCTGCTCTTTGGCCTCCCTTGGCCCACTGCACTAATTGGAACAAGCTAAGCAGGCRTGGGGGGCTTTGCCAGAGAAAATATTTTAATGAGGATGAAGAGTTCCTGCACTGTTATCTGCTTCTTCTCAGAGCCTCTTGGCTGCAACTGCTTGGTAATTACAGCTTGGATTCCCTGGTAAGCTCTCTGACTTGCATGGCTTGGACCCCTGCAGAGCACCGTGCTTCTGCAGCCTCTGACAAGAGCTGCCCTTTTCTCCGGCACACTGCTGCCTGCATTTCCACACTAATGGGTAGGACGTGCTATTCAGAGCGTCAGTCTTCCTGCTGCTTTTGAATGGCACTGCTGTTGAATTAGTCTCAGTGTCTCTTGGGTAATGGGAGAGCAGGAGGTAGAAGAGAGACACTTTTAACTGACCAGAAACCAAAGGGACACATTTTTGGCTAATGGTTGTCCTGGTTAGCTCCAGAATTGCTGAGCAAACCTGCAGTCCCTAACCAAGCAACTCTGCCAGAGAAGGCAATGGTGCTCTTCTGGAGTAATGAGTGCTGGATCTGGCCCAGCTGCAGCCTTCATGGAGGGTTTTTCCTAGGGATTAGTGACCAGCTGAGAGACTGCAGATGGATGCCAGGCCATTCAACCCATTTGGCYGTTCTTCAGGATAGACACTCTGTCCAAGTCATCTTTAAGGTGAGCTGAAAATAAAGGCACATTTGTCAGGCATTAGGACAGTTAAGTTGCTGATCAGCTTCTGAGAGGAAAGAAACAGGGCACCCTTCTGGCAGCAGCATGTTTTAAGGCAGACAGCTCCCCTTGTTGCAACCATTAGTAAAAACAGAGAAAACTCAACTTTGTGTCTCAGATGATCATAAGTGGGAAAAACCTCTTTACACTCAGACTCCTAATGCCAGTATCCCAGCTGACTTGTCCGATTTGAACAGTGCAGTACAGAGGTAAAGACCACTGTGTACCATGCCTAGGGTATTGCTTACAAGACATACAGTTCCTGCCCAATCCCTACTGCATCTGACAGCCTGCTAGACCTTAATGTACTTATCCCCAAGGCGTCCCAGGGTGAAAAGCCACTGTGACTAACATTGTCCCAATGGGGAACTGAGGCATAGATGGCTAGTGGCCAAAAAGGATCATTAGCAGAGCAGGCAGTGAATACAAGTATCCCATGTTCTTCCAATAGCAGATCATCCTCCTATTGATAGACCCAAGCTTTGAGAAAGTTCAGAGTTGAGCCTGACTCTACCACTGCCCATGTGTGAGTGAGCATGTAGGTCCCAGCTTGCAGTGGCACAGCTGTCACTGAGGGCCTCTGTAAAGCATGCACTGTGGGAAGAAGAGTTCTCTCAGCGGACAATGGACAGATTGAAACCGAAAGCCATTTTCTTTCATGCTACGAAGTACTCTGTCCAGATTAGCTGACATCAGTGGTCTCCTCCTGGAAAACAGGGAAATTAACCTGAACTTGATGGTGGGAGAAGCAAAGTAGTTTCTGAACACAATAAATGGCAACTTGCCAGGGTGTTGGACAAGAACAATAACCCCACATGGACGTGTTCTTGTGAACTGCATTKTTTTAGGGAAACTATATCCTGGGCAGGCTCCCAATTCAACATGTTGTGACATTTGCAACAATTACGCTCTACGCCATGCAGTACAGCTAGYGGAGCTGAATTGTGTCGGCCCAAACAACACGCATGGAGTGCATGCAGGTACAGCATAGACAGGGTGTATTTGAGACTATATGGGGTCACTGAACATAGAGAAATCATATCCACATGTGCCAATATTCATATAATGCCCACAGTCATGAATAATAAAGGCTTATCTCTGCACTGTTCTGCAGAGAATACATATTAGTGGCAGCCCAGAGTCTCAGGACTCAGAGCCATAGGTTTGCTGGCCTCTATTCAGGCTCACCACTGGCAGATTTGCAGTGCTCCCTCTACGGTCTCATGAAATCACTCTAATTCCTTGATACCTAACTAACAATAGATGGTTGTGATTTGGAATAGCCTATAGGGACAATGTATTTAGGGAGATAGAATGATTTGGTCCCCTGTGATCTGATCCCAGCCCTGCAACCTTATGCTGGTCACTTTGCCACTCTTATGCTTCAATTTTCCCAGGTAAAAAGGAAAGGAGAAGGTACACCCAGCATCTGTGGACAAGGGATTAAGTGGGAAATAAATGAGGAGGTGATGTGTAACTCACAGAATGAGCCAAAGAGGACTAAAGTTTGAGACCTGTTTCAAAATAGATAATGCTGTTTTCCCCCTCTCTCATGCTGCAACTTGTCCTCTACAGGAGCTACTTGCCATCTGGAATGAAGTGGAGTGGGCCCTCCTGAGCAGACCTCTTCCCAGTTGAAGGCTCCTCAAAATGTGCAGGTAGGGTATGATATGTCCACTCTCTGCAGCCTGCTCCATCCCCCAGCTGAAAGCCATTCCCAGCCTCACCCCAAGGCCAGTAGGGTACTGAGCTGATTCATCTCTATGCCTCTGCCATACTTGTTTTCAATATCAGGTTCGTATTTGTGAGAGCAAGTACCTGTAAAGACCCCAGTTACCCTGGGCTCTCTGAGATGCCTCTTGCTGTAATCCCAACTGGAAGTGAGGATAGAGGATAGACCAAACTTGGAGTAAGAGGCAGCTCCGAGAGTCCGGGAGCCAGGGTTTACAATAAATCTTCATCCTTGCTGTAAACAGTCTCTGAGAGGGTGTCACAGGAGCACAGCAGAGAGTGAGGAAGCCAGAARCACTCGCCTATGATAACATCTGCCAGCCTTGTTGGCTCAAGGTCTTGATTTTGCAAAGAACATCATTAGCAGTGAGTTCCTGCAGCAGTGCGAATTAGCAGTGCAATTCCTGTTCTAATGGACTTGCCTCCCGCTCCCTCTGTTTGAATTCAGTGCTGCTGAAAGCTGCCTGCTTGGCAGCCCTGCAGCCTCACATCGCCTCTTATCTATCAGAGATGGCTCAGACAGTACATACAAACTCTCTACATACAAACTGCACCTTGGTATTTGGGAGAACAATTTACATCCTTGGGGGTTTCCTGTTTAATTCTCAGCCTAAGAAACTGGACCAAATGAATCCTGTCTTGCATCTGTGTGGAATTCAGTGAGATTAGATTAGGGATGAATTCTTCCCATATTTCTTAAAGAGCTGATATCTCTGCCTGGTTTTCAAACTGACTTCCCCATCTTGGCTCATAAACCATAAGGATGTTTGTTTCTCTGTCATCTGCAATACTGTTAACTCTACAGGAGAAATCTATACATTATAGTAAGCTATCCGCTCGCTCTCTCTCTCTCTTTTTATGCACACAGACACAAGCACAGCCCACAACACCCCCCTTCGCACTCCTACTCTCTGGTCTCTTCTCTGTGGGACAATCTGTCAAGTCAGAGACCCATCAGGACTACCCTCACTTTGGAGTCTGTGCTAGGACTGTCCAGCAGAAAGCTCAGACACACTCCACTTGGCAGAGGCACAGCTCCCTGCGGACAGCATGTGGGTCGTGTGGCAGGCATGTGTGCATGATAGCCCCTGAGAGGCAGATGATTGCATGCCTTCCTCGGAAAGGGGCTGAGGGTGAGCACCCTGCATTCTGCAGCTCTGCGAGAGGGTGGCACGAAGACTAGTGTCTTCTGTGGGAGCTCTGTGTGAGTAAGTCTGAGATGAAGGAAAATCCCACGAAGTGGCACATCCCTGTTGCAAAGTCTAGGGAAGTTAGTTAATAGGCTTTGGGCCTCTCTAAACATCCCAGTCTGCAATTCTATAGCCATTTCCCCTAGAGCACTTTCTCTTCCTCCCTTGGGCCTGAGGCTGCAAGAAGAAAATGGTAGTTTCTAGTTTAGAAGAGATTTCATGCCAGCTAATCAGCAGCTAGATTAATCCAGCCTCATACATGCAGTGATTCCTTATGGGCAATAAACAGCTTAACTAAACACAGCCATGGCAACAACCTGAGGCTTGTGGCTTAATGAAGCCCAGCTATATCCTGCCTATATAATGCCTCCCTTCAATTTCCACTGGGTAGTGCATCCTTCAGTCAGTCTGCTAGGCTGTTGTGAGGAATGCTGTGCTTTCAGAAGCTTTAGTTCACATCAGAGGTGGTCTTATTTCAAAGAAAAGAAGAAATAACTCTTTGTTTGTCTAAATTTAAGTTTGCAATTTTTTTGTGATTTCTATATATAAACATATATGTATGTAGATATATTATATCTGTATTTCTATATATAAACATTTTTCTCCCTTACATTCTCAAACTGAGTATCACAAAACTGTTGTACTGAAACATCCATCTCTTTCTAATTTCTACAGCAGTGTAAGACTCCCCAGGCTCCCAGTCATCAATAACCAGATTCTGAAATACTTACAAGCCAAAGGGTTATTAGTTAAACGATTCCTTTAGAGCGCACTTTGCATTTCTCAAGCTCTGTTTCTTTTCTGCCTCCTATCCTATATGTCCCAAAGTTTCTGAGAACTGAGGTATTGCAGGGAGGGAGGTTCGACAGCTGGCTTGAAGAAGCAGGATTTTTCTGTACTGATAAATTTCATTCAGTTGGAGTAAGGAATAATTCCTTCTATGGACTGTGGAAGGAATTCTCCTCAGACCAAGGCTGTCAGAACTGCTACAATGCAAATGATTGATTTTTATTGGGGGGGGTATCCAACAAAGCAGTCTTTGACCAGTGGAAAAGTCCCCAGGATAGACTAACATTTAGTGAAAATCTGTCCCATACAGGATTTCAAGCTGTTAAAACTTAGTAGCAGAAAATCATAGCAACAAAATGAAGAAGCCACAGAAAAAAGCAGCTTTGAAAATACAATTATACTATAGTAATAAAATCTCTCCGAATCCGAGTTAAGGCATTAATAATCATAAAAACAGGCTTATACTATGAACTTTTTCATCATATACTATGGCAAACTGAGTGACAGAATAGTCTGTTTTCTTAGAGCTCGGAAAAAGAGAACTCACTCATAAATTGTTCTGCACATAGACAACAAATGCAACAAGCAGATTTTAAAGCCAGTCATGCATTCACTCACAATGGGTCAAACCTGGTTTAACAGCCTGGTCTGCGCTGGAGCTGCTCTGAGTTGATCCCACTGGAAATGATAGCATAGTTTGGTCTCAGTGGGAGAGAAACAATACAGAATATTCCAGCCTATTCTGCCAAGTACACTAACAATTAAAACATTTCTTTGCTACTCACCAGCCAAGAAGTCTGCTGGATCTCACCGGTGCTGCGCTGCTGTCACTTCAGTGGTGAACTGCCCCTGCTGCAGCTCTCAGTGCATTGCGTCCAGCAAAACAAAAGCACCTGAAATTTGCAGGCAGCAGGGTGGAGTCGGGAGGAGTTATGTCATCTGGAGGCAGCCTTCATTCATAAAATCAGGCCAAGCTGTTGGCAAACGATCTGTTCCACTTTATGTCATGCTCAGCCCTAACCCGCCTTGGCCCTTCCTATCTGTGAGCAGCAAATGCCATCTAGTGGTACCTGTGTTAATTTATCCGTGGAAACGCTGGCTGTAGGCCTCCTGTATGCAAAATGGCTCTCAATCATATCATACACACGGCTGTAAGTCTTAAGCATTAAGTTATAGAAAAGTATGTTGCTTTTCCCCAGAATGTTTCATTCTTGGTGAAAATCTAAAGAGGCTGAAATATTAAAACAGCCTATCAGATAAGCACTGTATATCTCTCTTTTGTTGTTGTTATAAATGAGGAAATTGAAATGGAGATGCTGTGGACCAGATTTTTAAAGGTATTTGGGCACTGCCCCGTGCTGCCTGGCATATGTGATTTAGAAAGGAAATCTCTTTTCCACAAATGACTTAAGAGGCTAAACATTACAAAAAGAAAAATCTTGTGGAAATTGGGAATGTTGTGGACTATGACAGCTGTGTCTGCATCAGCAATAGCACCATGCAATGARAGTGGCCTGTAAAGCTGAGGACCCAATATATGTACTATACATATGTCAGGTTTTGAGGGTCTTCTTTTACTCCAGACAAGCTCTAGTCTTGTCCTGTAGAGTGAATGCCCTTTCGTGGCTGGAGAGCATTAGGTACATCCCTGGAGCACATTTGATTTAGTTTTATCTGAAAGGAGTCCAGCTCATGCTCTCCCAAGATGGAGCTCTCCAAAGACTGCTCCAGGATGCAATCCAAAGTGGGGACAGTTGGCTGTTTCAAAAGTGCACTCCCGATCCAAACCAATATGCTAAAGGATGTCTACTTTACTATCCCAACTTGTTTGAAAGGACTTTACCATCTACATGACCAAGGCCTTGAGTGTTGATCAGTCCATTTCTTAAGTCCTAATAACAGTAAGGACCCAAGTGAGCTGCGCAAGACCATACGGAGGGTTTCAGGGCCCTGAGGGCACTAACAGGYCTTACTTGCCCTGAGCAGCCTCGTTTGGCCCCCCGCATCCACCAACCCACTCTCTACTCCTTCATCCAGGAGCTCTGTTTAAGCTCAGGCTTGGGCCACTAGGCCTTGCTTGAGCTACATCTGTGCTGTGCTCTGGATCCTGACTTACTGACTGCTCTTCCTGGATGGACTTCAGGATGAGGTTGTAAACAGCCATATTGCTGGCCCTGTCTGCTAGATGGACTTGGGACCAATGTTATAGGCAGCTTTGTCTCCAGTTGTGTGTCCTGTTTGGGGCTGTCACTACCCTCATCCTGGTTGTGTGGGTGCTTGGGTCCTCCAGGGCTGCATCCTGGCTGGTGAGGGCACTGCCTGCGCTGGTGTGACTCTCAGCTCTGAGCTTGCTCTCCTTCGTGGAGTGGCCCCGCTCTTCTGCTCCTCAGACGAAGGGAACCCAGGACACCCAATTCCAGGCACTTCAGCTGCTCAGACAGATCCTCTCCTTCTTTCTGGATCAAACTCAGCACAATGCAATATGAGTGATGAGATATGTACRCATAAAGGCATTCTGCAGCATACAAGTTGTTCCTGAGGGTTCTTTATAACAATGGCATTTGTAAGGTGATGATTGAAGGTGCCTCCAGGGAGTAAACTTGAAGCTTTTATCCAGCTTTCTGCTGTCTCTGGACAAGCCCATCCTTCCATTGTGTTGGAGCTAGGATTCTGTCTCTGGGTGTGTAATGCTCTCATTTTCCAGCTTCCTTAAAGCACACCCAAGTGCTCTGCAGGAAAGCAAGATGTACTTTAACAATTGGAACTCCTCAGCAGTTCCAACCTGCATAGGAAATGGGTGAATCCTGGCTAGACTTTGAGCTGCTGGAGATGGCATACAAATAACTCCTGACCTTGGGATCTTGAGAACTGTTTAGGGAAGGTGACATATCTACAGGTTGCAAGAGAAGATACAGCTATATGTAAAAATAACCACCCACTGCTAGGGTGGATATTTTGTACTTCCTGGACAGAAGACTCTAGAAAAAGACAAGATGAGACTGCACTGTTAAAGAAACCCAACATTCAAAAGAAAAAGGGCACATATCACATATATATGTAAAAAGTGGAAAAGGGGAACCATCAGATTTCAACACATAGGTCTTGTTCAAAGCCAGGGCTGTTCTGAACCATGAGCTAGCTCTATCATCTCTGCCTACAGTTCCCACAGGGCTTGTATGAGCTCTCTGCTGCTCAGATGCATTATCACCAAGAGAAAGCATAGATATCCTGAGACTTTTTTTTTTCCTCCCTCTCCTGCTATTCCTAACCTGCTGGGATCAGCTATCACGGTAGGTTTTACATCCTCCCTTGGAAGCATCCCAAGCTGATCAGGCAGCAGTACTAGATGAGCTCCCTGTTCTGGGCTCCCACCTTCTTTCACCACAGGGGTTAAATCTCGGTAAAATTTGCCTCAAATACCTCGCCTGAGGGCGATACCTATTTCAGAGCGAGGTACCGAGGCTCACCAGCGGCATGCTCCGCTGGGGAAAGCTGGACCGGCCCGCAGGGCACATGGCAGAGGCGGGACCGTTGGAGGCGCCTGGCGCCCCTGTGGCGTTCCCAGCCCACAAGGCGCGCGGCAGCGGCCGTTACGCGCGGACCGTTACGGCGCGCGACAGCGCCCGTTACGCGCGGACTGTTAGGGGCGCGCGGCAGTGGCTGTTACGCGCGGACCGTTACAGCGCGCGGCAGTGGCCGTTACGAGCGGACTGTTAGGGGCGCGCGGCAGTGGCTGTTACGCGCGGACCGTTACGGCGCGCGGCAGTGGCCGTTACGCGCGGACTGTTAGGGGCGCGCGGCAGTGGCTGTTACGCGCGGACCGTTACGGCGCGCGGCAGTGGCCGTTACGAGCGGACTGTTAGGGGCGCGCAGCAGTGGCTGTTACGCGCGGACGGTTAGGGCACGCGGCAGCGGCCGTTACGCGCGGACCGTTAGGGGCGTGCAGCGGCGCTTTCAGAAGCAGGGCGCGGGGAGGCAGCCCCGAGCGGCACTGGCAGAGCGGCGGGGAGTTTCAGGGAATAAACGGAGAAAACGGGGAAAGTGTGTGTGTGTGTGTGTGTGTGTGTGTGTGTGTGTGTGTGTGTGTGTGTGGCAGGGGTGAGAGGGATGGAGAAAAGGGGAAATGCTGAAGAAATCGCGCAGTGGCAAGGAAATGAGGGCAAAATGGCTGGAAGGAATGAGAAAGTGGTAATTACTTAGGAAAGCGGAACCGATAGGAAATACAATTGCGGGGAATTGAAGGRGGGAGACAAAGATGAGGGTGAAGTGGCGGGGAGGGGATGTACAAAAGTGAAAATTATGGCCAGTAAAGAGGGAAAGAACGGAGAAATGAGAGGAAATTGCTGGAAAAGAAGGAAAGGGGGAGGCTCTCCTCGCGGCTGCCAGGCTCCTGCAGGAGAGGCCGCTCTGCGCGGGGGGGCGCCCAGCCTCCCCAGAGGCGCCGCCGGCACCGCCGCCGGCCAGCAGGGCGCGCCGAGCCGCCGCGCCAGGCCTGGCGAGCCCAGGGCTTCTGCTCCCGCGAAACACGCTGCCCCTGGAGGAGGGAAGCCCAAAATACCCTTCTGCTCTAACCTCTAGCTCCCCGGTGCCAGATGTAGGCGGCCCCAGGTCTTCTGGCAGCTCCTGGTTCAAGTGCTTCCAGCACGCAAGGGCCACCAGCTCGCAGAGAGGCGCTAGGACGAGTTCTGGGAAGAGCAAATCCCGCCAGAGCTGGTAGCCAGTAAAGCCTGTCTTGCTCAGCAAATGGGAGTGTGAAGCTGGGACACTGCCTGGAGCGTTGCTGTCTAGGTGGCATGTATCCTGCTGCTGCTGTTCAAGACAGCCTGGTTGCTGCTGGGCACATGCCACCCCAGTGACCAGTGCCTGTGTGTGGGATGCTGCTAGGCTGAGTGCCCTGAGGGTGGCTGAGAAGACAAGGTGAAAACCCTTGTGGGGCAGTCCTGGTGCCGCTGGGCAGAATGGGGTAGAAAGCACTGTGAGTTCCCTTCTGTCTAGTGCCTCTGGCCCCATGGCTGTGTGAGGAGGAGCCCACAGGCTGTGGTCCTGAGCCTTGATGTGCTACCTCACCAGAGAGACATACAGTCATCCAGCAACAGGGAATTAATTACYTTGTCCTGCCAGGGGAGACTTGGAGACCCCTGAACCTCCCCAGGCTCGTTCCCAGGAGTTACCAGYGGTCTCTCGACTGTGCTGGGAGAGCCACAGCATATTTCATTTGCCATGTTCCTGCTTGGCCTTTAACCCAGAGCTGGTGTTGGGGTAGGGCRAGCAGGATTGCGTTCTCCTCATGTGGTGCCAAGACCTTCCCAAGACCGTTCTTGCAAAGGGCCAGCCATGGCAAACTGGGGAGTGGCTGGGCCACGTGCCTTTGGCCTTGCTGACCCAGGAGGCTGGTGGGCTGAGAGAGGGTGAAGGGGAAGTGGTTACTGGGTGCTGAAGCCAGGGGGACTTTGGAGCTTCCTTTGGATGACAGGAGGAGGGTACATGCTGCCTTGTCCAAGGTGGTAACTTCTCAGGACAGGGAGAGTAAAAYTGCTTTTCATTAACAGGGATGATTCACTGTGCAGTGGGCAGTAATGTAGTGGAAAGTGGAAGAAAATGGCAGAAATCTTTCTTCTCTCAAAACTCACATGATAGCTGGGGCAGTTTGTCCTCAGGCTGTGCCGGAATTGCCCCTCACTCCCAGCACAGGGAGCAGAGAAGACAGCTCTGCTGGTTGGGAGCAGGACAGTGCCTGGTCGGCGTTCCCCCTTTCTCTGYTTCTGATTTCTCTATGGGCAACAAGGTCAGCAGCCCAAGCCATGGTTGGTCCAACCCAGCTGGCCTGACCCAAGCAYGGCAGTCAGTGTGCACTGTGTTTGGAGAAGCCCTTTGAACGGCCACCAGACTGGGTGGTCTTAAGCTGCCTTGCTGKAGCCAAATGTGGCTCCAAAAAGATCTTTTTGGTAAAGACTTGATCCCCAGGGATTTCCTTCCCCAGGAGTGTTGCAGAGAAGCCCTTGCACGTCTTGAGGCTTGCCCCTGTTAYGGTGGAGATGGACCCAGAGCCCTTGCTGCCCTGGAGGTAAACATGTGCCACACCTGGACGCAGGTCTGATTGCCCACAAGGCAGCACTGGCCCTGTGCCACGGGCCTTGCTCATGGCTGGGCTGCAAGAGACTTGTGTGCAGGCTGCCGCAGTCCCTGTAGACCCCTTGTGTTGGAGTCCAGGCTCAGGACCTGCTAGAGCTGAKCCGTTCTGCCAGGCATTAATGAGGCTGGGGGTAGTTACGAGCAGATCTAAGCTGTGGTTTGGAACACGCTGGTACAAAAGAGYTGGCTGTGCAGGGCCAGTGAGAGAGCACAGCACAGAGGAAAACCACCTCCTGCCTTCCGMAGGTGTGTGTGTGCTCTGGATGGTTTAAGGCGGGCTGGGCCCTGCAGGGGGACTGGGATGCCCCAGGAAGGAGCGATGGACCCCATAGAGCTGCAGGCAATGCAGGGCAGCTGGCAGCAGGTCCTGCTGCTCCCTCACTGCCTGCCTGCCTCTCCCAGGAGCTGAGTCCTCCCTGCACAAACCCTCCTCCCAGGGTGGTTCCACTTGAGCAGGAACTGCCTGGAGAGGAAGAGGATGAAAGCTCTGCCAAAGCTTTTCTCTACCCTTCCCTGGAGATTCTCCTATCCCTGAATGCCCCCAAAGTGTGTTGGGAATGGAACCTGGAGAGAGCTTCTGCTTTAGATGCTCTGCCGGTAGCCAGCACTGGTGACTCAGTTCTGGATGCTCTCCCCTCAGCTGCTGCAATACCTTTGGCTTCCTTGGGTTTGCATCGGCCTCTCTKGAGCTGCAGCTGGTATGACTGCTTTTCTTCACTGGGACTTCTTTTTCTTCATTAGGATGAGGACAGCAGTGTTAGGCTGTTGCGTATTAGTTCTCCTCCTCCTTCTTGTTTCTCAGGTGACCTGAACCACAAAGACTCAGGTAAGGAGCTGGAGCTGCCTCCCAGACCTTCTCTGCAAATCATATTGGGATAGCTATTTGCCTTGGGGTTGTAATGAGTATTTTGTGTGCAAGCTGGCAATTGTTTCCACTTTTCTGCACTGGCAGTAGTTGTGTGTTTGAGCTTCCAAATGAGGGTTCCTGTGAAGTAAGTGCATCAGGTATCTTCCAAGTGATCCTATGACATGGGTCCCTGAAAGCTCCCTGCTTGCAGGCTGAGGCAGTGCTAGCTGGAGCAAAGGCTTGTGCTGGCACTGTCCTGATGTTCACCACTGTGCCTACTCACCAAGGAGCACCAGCCTCTGTACTCCCAAATGGCCATGGACCCAGCCTGCCAGAGGCAGAGGATGAAGCTGTTGAGGGCAGTTATCCTGAAGGGATGAAGGGCTCCAGGCTGCATTAGCTGAGCCTGTGGCACCAGTTCCTCTTGCTTTGAGCAGCTGATGCGCTCAACTGTAACCTGCTGTGTGGTGTGTGTTGCGGGCTTATTACTGGAAAATCTGAATTGAATTCTTTGCCTTGCTCTGTTCCCCTGAGCAAGTCATACGGCTGGTTTCATAAGCCTCTCATTTTGAGGCATTGAATTACTGAGCATGGCTGAGGATCCATGGCATCTCATAGACCTGGCTGTTGTGCCTCAGGGGTCTAAATTTAAATGTGGCCACTTAGAGGGTCTCAGGTTAATTTTGGTTAATCAATCAAACCTTGCTTTGGGGTCTTGAAGCAAGTAAAATCCCAGTTACAGCAGTGGAGAACAAGGATACTTGAAGAAGAGAAACTATCAGATATCGAACTCTGATCTGAAAGATAGGTCTCTTGGCAAAAAACAGATCTTTAGTTTTATGGGTTTTCGTTTTTTGAAAGCGCATTGCTAAGCATCATCCTGCAGCTATATTTAGCTTTTAAATTAACTGTTTTGAGCACTTTGTGAAGGACTTCAACTTCCCCGCTGAGGCACACCTCTGAGGAGCATTGTGCCTGTGAAGGACTGGGCGTCTTGGTACTGACGTCTATGTCGTGCTGGGGGTAGCTGCAACACTGCAGTGCTCCTGGGAGGAAATGTTTTTTGCTGCTGTTAGGCCAAATCATGGTCCCTGGCCTCTTATCTACACTTTACCTCCTAGGGCAGGGTAGATAGGAGGAAGCTTTTACTGCTTGTGTGTGTAAATACGGATGTGTCTGGGCCTGAGGACTTTGGTCCCTTTATGTGCAGCATTCTCCCTCTCTGATTCAGGAAGAAGAGGCTGTGAGGGACTCCAACATGTTCATCTTCTGCTCTGGCTAATTCTCTTTCCTAATTGGTCTGCATTACTGTTTGCTCTCTCACAACTCCTGGGTCTCATTCTTGGCTGCTATTGATAGCTGTGGGGGAGGGTGGGCGTCAAAATTTGTAGCACGGTCTGCATGACAGCCCAAGAAGTCTAGATGTGAGAGAAGGGAGATAGTAGTGCGTGTTTTGAGCATAACCTTTTATGACTTGTAATTGTGGCTGTCATCCAGGGAAGGAGTTGATTCACGCATGGGCCTGCAGTGCCTGCTGCTTATTGCTGCAGAGCCAATGTGTGCAGGGACTGTGCAGTGACTGGAGAGACAAGGGTGGTTGCAAGGTGACAGCCATGGGCACAAGGTCTTGAAAGTGGTTGTGGAACCCTGTGCAGGTGCTGCGATGTGCCRCTGCCATCTCCCAGATGGAAATCTCAGGAGTGCAGCTTCCTGAGGAAGAGAAGTGTTAAATCAGGCACCTCTTCCTGCAGAGGTCTGTCACAGGCTGTGTGTGTGTCACCTTGTAGGGCTGAGGCACATCTTGGGCTCATGGCTGCACCCACAGTTGGGCAATGGGCACCATCAAACTACAGGCTAAGAGCACAGTCCCTGTTCTCCTTGTCTGATAGGTGAGGTATCACTGTGGAGGAAACTGCAAAGAGAAGCTTTTTGGTCACCTTCACGCACAGGCATGGAGGATTTCTAAAGCAAGCCCCCCCCCCCCGCCTATGAGATGCTTTCCAGATGGTTGTGTTTCTTAGCCTGCATCTCCCAAGCCTTGGTTCTGACAAGCAAAGGAAGCGTAGAGCTGCCTCTACACTTTGCCAGGGACCTGCTGACCACATCAAGCTGAGCCATTCCCAGCTGTGGCTCTGTTGGTGGCTGGCTGAGCATCGCTGGAGCCACAGCATGCTGCTTCTGAGCTGGCTTCCTAGGGTGTGTTTGCAGGCCAGGTCCCTGCTCTAGGAGTAGATGCATGCAGAAGCAGGGACTGCAGTGTGACCCAGAATCAGGCTCTGCCCTTCCCAGAACACCCAAGGTGTTGTCTTTTTACGGACATGGCATGTCACTGAAATGGCACTTTGTCCTGYGTGAAATGGGGCTTCTGCCTGTATTAACAGCACAAAGCTTGACAGAGTGGCATGTTYGTAGAGTAGCTCTTTGCAGGGCTGCTCTGTGTGGCCCTCTCCAGAACTGCTTCCCTGTTAGCAAGCCTGTGCCACCATGAGCACTAGCTTCTGCCAAGRCTGGGCAACATCACTAGTACTAAATTAGGGGGTTTGATGTCTTGCATTGTAAGCGGAGCAGAAAAGCCCGTGGCTGAAGTCATGACTCATCTGACAGACTTCTTAACTCAGCGAGGGAGGTGTTACTGGCGGTTGTCAGCCACGGGGGCTCCTCTGTCCTGCTCTTTCCTCCTATCTAATCTGTGCCCTGAACTGCCTGTCACTATGATCCCTGGGGACCTCACAGCAGAGCGGTTCAGAGGCATCAAACAGAGTCTGTTCTAGGGTTGAGGGTTTTTCTGTTTTGTTTTGTTTTGTTTTTACAGGCAGGCGCCTGAGCTGTGAATTCTTGCTCAAGARCAAGCTCTGTTCTTCTTGGGTAATGTTGCTCCTGTTTCCTCACACAAAGCTTTTTAAAATCGGTATAGGCAATGCTGCCTCAGTGAGGAGCTCAGCCCCACTAGTATGGGGAACATGGGAGGCTGTAGAAGCTGGAGGAAGTAGCAGAGAAGTGTTCCAAAGTGGTGAGTGAACAAATCTAACTCCCACTGTGAGCTTGGACACCTAAGTGCTGGATTCCCAGCAGGACAGCTGTGCCCAGCCTGTCCAGCTGATAGGGCCAGCGGGATGTCCTGCTGCCTGCTGGAGGCCCRGTGATCCCCGTGTGTCTCTCAAGACCTTGTGTCAGAGTTGGGGTTGCTCTCTGGGGCCATGTGATAGGAGCAGGGTGTTGTGTGGCACAGGCAGGCAGCTTGAGGAGCGCTCAACCCATGGAAGAGCTGGCGGGGCCCGACAAGCACAGTTTCGTAACAAAACAGAGCTAAAGCATTTGTCTGGGTGGCTGTTTAAGGAAATGTCTGGTTTGGTTTATGGTATCAGCTTTCCCTTTTTGCTGTGTTTCAGAGCAGTTTGGACAATGCAAGAGCCTTGGGGGGGAGGGACGGTGGGGGTCTGTCCCCAGCAGTGCTGCTCTTGTGCCCAGGGGGCTGATGTCCTCCAGGGCAGGAGCACAGCCTGTAGCAGGGTCAGGTCTTGGGGGTTGCTGCTGGGCACCCTGCATGAAGTGTTTGAAGAAGGAGTKGGATTGCCATCATGGTGCTGTGATGACTCTGTGGGGAGTCTCTTCCCCCGGCAGAGATCGGTATTTCAGACCCAAAAGAGAAGAGGTGACRAAGGGCAGTGTCTGAGCATTAGGTCACCTCTCCCTTTACTTGCATGTTCATGCAGGGCTGGTTGGACTGAGAGGGAGAGAGAGATCGGACAGTCTCTTTGCCCAGTGTACAAAAATAGGTTTGGGAATGTAGCCTCAATCCTTGACTGTAAAAGAAATGCAGTGTGAAGGAGCACGCTGGCAGGTTAGAGCAGCTTCACAAACACAAATYTGTGGTTCCTGTTCAGGAAAGATGACAGGATTGGGAGAAGAGCAGACAGACCTGTGGGCAGCTGATGCAACACTGGATCGAGCGGCTTTAGTGCGGTGATGTGCCAAGCCCAGGCTGGAGCGCTAGCCCACTCCGTAGTTCCAGTGCTGCTTCTTGCCGTTCTGGGTTCCTCCTGAAATGCATTTTAGTTGGTCTCTTCCCGAAAGGCTCGTTCTGGCCTCTGCCTGTGGGAGTTCGGCCCTTCTCCAAGCTGGGCTGACTTTCCTGGCTTGTTAAGCTGAGCAGTAGTTAAGTTAGGGCCAGATGGTGGAAAATAGTCTTGAATTCTCCTGATTTGGTTTCTTCCACCCCTGCCCTTCTCTCCATGTGTTTGTGTGGAAAATTAGGAAACCTCAGGTGAAAGTGATGGAGACAGGAGCTGCCTTGCCTRGAAGGGGACAGTATTTATCCAGGGTATTGAAACATGCAGCAGGGATTTGCCCCTTTGCTGTCAGGCCGTGAAAGGAGGAGAAACGCGCACAGAGTGAACTTTGGAGGGGCTAAGTTAAGCAGGGATGAGGAATTGAAGGGAGAGCGGGGGCTCCCGCTGTCTTTGGGACAGCCTGCACAGATGCTGTGGCAATGTCTCCGTGCCAGCGGGCACACGGTGCCAGGTAAAGCATGCCCAGGCAGGAGGTGGCTGTGACCTTGCTCTTGGCAACRCCAGTGGGTTTTCAGTGAGCTTTGGGGCATCTGCCCCTTGTCTAGGAGTGTGGCTCCTTATCAGAAGGCTGGAGGAGTTGTGGTAGTGTTGGAGAGTAGCAGGCCTGGCCTCACACGCTCTGTGTCATTGCCGGGCTCATCCTGAGAGCGTGCCACAGTCTCTTTGAGGCCTTTTCACCGGGAAAAGTTGCAACTTTTGGCATGTGCTGCCTGAAGGAGAGCAGGAGGAAGCTCTGGGCCTGGCTGAGTTCTGCACACATTTATCAGTTTKGGAGGTAAGAAATAAGATGAGACTGGCTTCCTCCAGGCTGCTATGAGTGTATGGAACAGAAACATGCTCCTGGAGGGGCCGAGAACCRCTCGTGGCAGTGCAGGGCGCCTGTGCACAGCAGGGTTGATCTTTGTCTTGTCAACTCGCTTCTGCTTCCTGAAGAACAGGACTAGGCTGTGCCCTCCCCTTTGGGAGGTCCCAGGGTAAAGAGCAGCTGTGAGGAGTCCCCACCAAATACTTGGAGCCTTCTCTTCTGCCCCAGGGAAGGGCTGTGGAGTTGTTTTGCTCAGCAGGCCACCACGGTTGCACCAAGGTGTGGATTCCTTCCCTTCCCCACCTCCTCCCCCTCCATGCTTAGAAATGCCTTGGAAATCTTTCCCCCTTTTTCCTCTGCCGGGAGCAGTTGGCACAGCTGCTTCTCTTTCCAGCAGGACAAGCATGTCCCCAAGGGAGAAGAGAAACTAGAAGCAGGTGCCAGACATGAAGCTGCCTGTAACAGGCTGGTCAATGAAGCGGTGAAGTGCGGTTCAGTGAACAACATTGCATTTGCAGTGCAACAGACTGTGCACCAAAGGACAAGATGTGGCTGCAAGACTCAGACCTCTGGTGGAGTTCAAGCATTGGCCGGTTAGTGTGCAAATTTGCCCGCACACGGGATGTYTTCTGGGCTGCCCATCACTGTAGAGGAAAGCTCTTTCTCCTAGTGTTAGTTCCCTAGGCCAGCACTCTTTTATCTATGGCAGAGGGTGCTACTGTGGATCAGCCTGTTGAAATCTCATCTCATTCAGCCCTTTCCTGTACACGCATCCAGGAACAACTTGGCCAAACTGTATCCCTTGTGAAAGGTGCTGGCGAGAGCAGGCATCTGCACTTGAACCACAGCCCACTAACCTTCTGCTGTTGATGTTCCTGTGTTTTTGGAGGGGCATCCTGGCAGAGCATTGCCTACTGAGGACTTGGCTGAAGCACCAAGTCTAGCCCTATCTGTATTAACTGTGCAGCACCCCTGGGTGCTCTCCCTGATGCCCTACAATAGCTACAGCCTTGTGCTAGGCAGGAAAGCCCCGGCCTCTGCAGGGACTTATTTTGTAGATAGCTTTCAGCTGAGTGATACATGCACATGCCTCTGGTCTCGGTTTTTGCAGCACCTAAGACACAGGCATTTTGCTTTCCTAAGTAGCTGTTGCAGTGGGTGAACAGGTATCTCATCCTGTACCCATCCTTCAGCTAGCTTTTTTGGGGCCACCTGTGTATACTCTAGTTGACACTGCACAGAGTAAGTGTGCTTGCTTTCCAGATAACTCTGCAGAAACAAGATCTTGCATTCATGAACCTCTTTCTTTAACGATATGCTGCAGAAGGAAGCAGCCCTGCAGTGTATTTGCTGCAGAGCATTTGTCCCTGCCAGTGTGCTCTACCTCCTCCAGCCTGTCTGGACATTCCTTGCTGTGGAGGTACCTCCCCCSCACGCACACCCCTCACAGGAAGAGCTGAGCTGGAACGGTACTTGTCAACCACATTGCCATTCCTGCTCTTAGGAGCGAGATTCAGAGAGAGCCACCACTAAGATAAAGCAGAACTTGGCTCATTCAATCAACAGCAAAAGAGCCCTGCTCCCTCCTTGCAGGGCAACTTGCCTCCCTGCCACCCTGCTCCAACAGGTTACAGCTGCAGCAGRAAATGTCCTCCTTGGTTTCCTTCTCTCTCTTTTCCTCTCCTTTACAAATGCTTCCCTCATCCCACCTTGCTCTGTCCTTTTTTAGAATGCTGCTGAAAGTGTAACTTCAGCTTCTTATATCAATATGTTCTTTTTGCAAGGTCATAAATCACTGYCATAAATATTAATACTGTTTAGTGTGAATAAATATTGGAAATCAAAGACTACCTGCTTGCTTTTCCTGTGGAAAGAAAAATGTAGTTTTCATCCCAGTGACTATTTCAGATGCACAAAYCAGCCTCCAACATACCAGCTTCTGCAGCTAGAGGAGCTCAAAAATGTATAGAAGTGCCCTGCATATGCTTCCCCATCCCCCAAATGACCAATTTAGACTCCTGTTTGGGTCCCAAAACAGCCCAAATGAAGTTTATGATTCTAGTTACCTCTTCTTAAAAAAAGTCCCAAGTCCTTTGCTGGCTGGGGTGGAGAGCTCAGCCCCGCTCCCTGGAAGTGAATCCTGCTTTATTAGCTGTGTTGCGTCAGGAGCACTGACAGTTTCAGATAGCTGGACTGTGCCACGCTGGCTGACCTCCTCGGCTTTGCCAAGATGCTGCTGCCAGGTAATGCTGGTGTGGAGATGTGCTTTGACTCGGGTTGAGCTCTTCAGGCATCAATTCACCTTAGCTTCTTGGACTCCAACCTGCAGAAACTGAGGTTCCCCAGTACCTAAAACTTCAAAGACTACAGCAGCTCCTGCTTCACTCCCTTCCTTGGAGGGATATAACCTGTAACTGCCAGGAATGCAGASAGGCAGGACAGGAAAGAGGGTTTGGGTTTTGAGGGTGTGTTTTTAAGTCACCCTAGTAGCACTGGAGAAGAGACRGGAAGAGATGGTGCTGCGGATACTTCCAGGATCTGAGTTTCTGGTACAGCTTCTACAATGAAGGATGTGCTACAGCACAATAAAAACATGGATTTGATCTCTTGTCATGGCTGGGAGTCTGCAGGAAGAGCAGGATCTGGGCAGCCTGCTGCTCCTGCTGTACCAGCACTGACCTCTGTGCCACTTGTGTGGCTGAGGAACGGCCCACGGCACTGCGAGCGCAAAGAAGTGCCCTGCTTCTGGAAGGGAAAGGAAGAGGGTTTAGTAGGAACTGACCATGCAAGAGCACAACCCTTCTGGGCTCAATAGGAACACCGTTCCTCAAGTTTGCTTCTGGCAGCAGTGTCCAGGAGCAGTGTCCTTCGTTATCAGTACAAGCTACTCCTTTAAAACCTTTTTTCTGTTGTTTCTTCCCATACTTCCACTCATACCRACCTTAATGTTTGTTGCAAGTCTCCATGGTTCTCCTTCTGCAGGCAATGTCTATATGAGAATTAACCACACTAACGATCTGTTCCAGTATGTTGGTCATCTGGACCTCCCAAAGCATACCTGTATATATATTTTTTTTTCCTAAAAATCAATCTGTAGTCTTCTGTCATAATAGCTGCAGCACAAGGGCGTGCAAAGCAACATGTGGTACACAGCAGTAGTGCTAGCGTGATTATTAACAACATTTTGAAATGCAAACAAAATCTTYATATGATGAAAAGGTAATAGCGGCACAGCTGTGGCTTCAGGTGACCATCCTTTAAAAAGTATCATACCAGCAGTATCAAATGTATCAAAGACATCAAAAATACCATACCAACAGCAARTAGTTAAGACTTCTGCACTGCCTCATGTGCTGATGTTTTCTAACACAATATGAAGTTTCCTGCCTTGATGATGATGCTTAATACTTTTACCTTCTTACTCCGCTTGACCTGTTTCATAGATAACCTTGCTCCAGCCATCTGACACTAATTGCAGTGCAAGATTTGTTTATGTTCTGTAATCCCAGTTAGTCCATCGTTGATGCACAACATGGGTGAACGCGGTATATATTTCACTCTATGCATGTATGTATAGGTGTGTGGGTGTGTGTGTATGTACATACACTCACAAACATCTAGCACCTCAAGGGAAAGATGACATGGCCACGTTTCCACAGAGAGTGATTTTCCAATGCAGTCCCCCCCGAACTGGCTACAGGGCCACGCCACAAACATCTATTTCCAGTGTGATATGTTCAAGACTCGTTAACTGCTGACGGTACCCAAGTAGGGGCACAGACCTGGTCAGGCTGGATCCCAGTAGGACAAACTCATGTGTCACCAAGTTTTTTTTGCCACTTTCAAGTCACACAGCACATTCCCTTAAAATCACAAACTTCTGTTAGTAATACAGACCTATTCCAACATCTTAAGACATAAWAATAATAATAATAATAATGATTTTTCATAATAGTTTCTTATAATCCTCCAAACAATSRAAGCAGATACATCCAGGATTTCTGTGACTCATACTGCCCCTGGGAGGTGCATCCTCTCTGCTGAGAAAAAGGGTTTCTCTTGACTGGAGATGGACACACCTTGCAACTGGATCCTTTGGTAAGTTGGTTGGTTTTTRCTTTTTTCCTCTCCTCTTTTGCAGTCTGTTCCTCCTCTTTTTTCTAACTTGCCAATTAACTGGCAATTGGCCTACAAAGAAAGCATTACGTTGCTTCTCCTGTCATACACATGCACAACACAATGAAAACAAGGAAGCGAACAAGTTAAAGCAAGGCAAAGCCAAGGAACACATGCTGTCTAGTGAGGTCCATCTGTCCAAAGGAAGCAGCTCTAATGTATCTATGCTATCATTCATTACCTTCCAAGTTAATGAGCAGCATAGTTAACAAGTTTCCACTGAGATACACATACCCATTTGCAAATTAATAAAGATCCAAAAGGTAAGAGAGAGCTCATCTGGCTGGTGATTGCAAAGGATCCTTCCTATTTTGGTCAGGAAATAAGTTCTTCAGGGGCTCATTTTTGGTACATGCCCTAATGCCCTATACAGATGGCAAGGGAGGCCTCCTGCCCTCCCACCTTGTTCAAGGACAAGGTCTTTTCACCTAAGGGTGCCTGTTACAGCTGAGCTAAGTCTGGGACAACCTGTGCAGCAGGCTGCTCCCTGACCAGTTCACTCCACTGCTGCTGAAAATTATTTGCCACCCCAGTCATATTTCTTTCCCCTTGTGCATTAATATCTTCCACACTCGAGAGTGCTGGCTTGCTCCTTTGGCCCTCGCACCCCTGCGACTGCTGTTCTGCCACCCTGTCGTTCCTTCCTCTCGTCTGTGGCCTCCTGCACTCCCACGCCTCAAGGGGTCCAACAGATGGTACTCGCGTAGGAAGCTCATTCCCAGGACGGCTCACTGCCATCCTGGCAATCATTCCCCTRTGCGTCCAGGACTCCCACGCATCCACATTCCCAGGAGGACCAAGCCCTGTTGGCAGCCCAGGCTGCAGAGAGCCATAAAAATCAGGGCCTCCTCTTGTCCAACTGACAGGAGAAGTATCACCACCTTTTACCTACCCCRGTGTATTGCCAGGGTTCACCATTACTCGCTAACATTCAGAGTAAGCAATGCCTGTGCCTATCACCCAATACTCTCACCTGACTTCTGCTGATCTGTGAGCACCTGTCTCAAATAGCCATGATCCACAGTCCCCACCAACAGCCTGTAAAAAACTTGTCCTGCCACCTGGGAACGGTGCTGCCGATACCGCCTGATGTGGCTGTGCATCAGCTCTGCCACGTCTCGGCTCTCTGCACCCTTTACTACAGAAGCTCTAGGAAGCCACGCAGGCCCCGTCTCTCGTATTTTCCCCAAATCCTTTGCTGTCATTCAGAGGTCACTAGAAGGTTGCTACACTTTGAGATCTTGTATTGTCCATTTGATCTCTAGTTTGGGAGACTTTCCTCACTACTTCTATTCTTTCAGTGTGGGTCAACACAACCACTGGTAGCCCCATTTAAAGCATCATTACCACCATCACCCAGAGCCTGCCAGCCTACAGACCCAAACAAGCTGTTTGCTGCCAGTGAGGCTGAGCCCCTTGACTTGCCACAGGTTCCCCAAGTGTTTTGTTTTTAACGCACAAGTAGCCGGTGACTGTTCMTCCGTCTAACTTTCCACAGAGTTCTTGAAAGCAACTTTCTTGACCAGCTGCTTTTTCCTCTTTGCAGTTTGTACCAGAGCTGGTGAAGCAGCTCCTAGGTGAGGCACGGAGGCACTTGCTGGTGCAGCTCTCCCACTCCTGCCCCAAGTCTTGAAATTTAAATTACTTGTCCTTGGAGGGACAGTCTATGTCCAGATCAGGGTACAAGCCCTTCCACACCTGTTTCACTTGCTTTTCTTTTCCCTGCAGCCTATTTCTCATCAACAAACCCTTCTGAGCTGCAGCCCTCCACCCCACCCCACACAACCAGTCTGCCAGACTCTGCTGGTGCCAGAGTGGCCCTCRAGCCAGCCGGATCCCTCGGGGATCAAGACTTCAAGGAGCAGTCAATCACACAGGCCCTGTGTTTTCACAGGGAAAGCAGCCCTCGATTGTAACCCCGCTGCTGTTCCGAACAACAGGCCACCAACCCCTAAGGATCCAAGCAGCAACAAGTCCTGAAACAACAGTTACACAAAACCAACTTCACCTGATTCCCCCTTGTGCGTTCTGTGTTGTTTAAGCGTAGGAAGCTCAGCAGCGCAAACCTCAGCGCGCAGCAGGGGAAGGAGGTAGCTCCCTGCAGAAGTTCTAACTAAGGTGACCTCCTGCAGGTACGCACGTTCCCGTGCATACTCATGAGCACCTCGCTGTGTATCCTCAAGGTGGCTGGCTGCGATGACCAAAGCACGGTGGTGAGGAGCAGGGCACCGGTGAGCAAGTCCTCTCCAGAGTCTCCTTTCCTGGAGATGGCAAACTAGTGCTCGAACGGGTCTTTGGCTCCCTTTAGGAGGTGTCTGCTGCTACGGGGTGACTCTTTGCCTCTTGATCTTGCTGCCTTCAATGTCCACAAGCCTCTGGTTTTCCCTCTAGGATATTTATTGGGCAGTGCTGTTGGGGCCCGTTTGCCTGCAGGGCAAGCAGGAAAAGCAGCAGGTGTGTGTGAGCTGCTGCAGCCCCCTCACCACCCTCCCGCCAATCTGGTGCAAGGTCTTCTCCTGCCGGGACCAGTGTCCTTCCTTATCTGGACGGGCCACGCGCAGTTTTGGCGGTCTGCTTACACACACGCTTTCCGCTGTGCCCCAGCCACGCCACCCTCGCTCCCTCCGTTACAACCCCCTGCCTGGGGGCTGCTTGCTGTTGCCCTGCATCTCCAGCCCTTCCCTGGGCTGCTTAGAAAAGAAGGCAAGAGCTTTGCCCTGCTGCCTTTAGTCTTTAAGCTGTTACTATTAATTGAATCCAGCTGCACTAACTAGCAGCTGGGACCCAGTCCCATACCAGGGTTGCTCTCGCTCGCTTGCCTCCCAGGCCTTCCTGTACATCCCTTGCTCCTGAGATGGAGGAGGACATGGCATTAGGAGCATCCAGGCACCAGGAATGTTTCCTGCTCGGGTTGGGTGAAGGGGAATGGCCCTGCAGTCTGGCCTGGCCCACAAGTACTGCTACGCTGCAGGGATAACCCACCCATCCCTGTCTCCCCAGGGCCCAGCCTAGCCCGCACCCTGAGGCTACAGCCTCACACCGGTTCTCCGGGCCCCTCTGGGGTTCCGTCTCTGCTCCCAGGGGCACTTCAGTCCTGGAGACARCCCAGGCTCAAACTCTGGCCATGCCACAGCAGAAAGCTTACCTTAAGCTATTTTTCCTGGCACAGCAAAGCCAGCGCTCTGGGTCCAGAGGGTTCTCCTGAAATAAAACCCCACAGCAGTCTGCCTGCCGCAGTACATCACGCTCACCTTCGCCGTTTGGCCCCGCACACTGCCCACGGCCTGGGCCAGCTGCGGCTAGGAGCTGACGTGAGTGTGTCCTGCCCACTAAGGTGAGGGATGCTCAGGCAGCTGCCCACTGACTGCTGCAGACAGCRCTGCCCCATGCCGATGCTCGGCCTCCCTCGGGAGCCGCGGGAACCCAAGGACAAGAGCCAGAGAAGCCGGGGCAGGCAGGGCCCAGGCTGTGGCAYGGCCAGCTCTGGGCCGGCAGATGAGGGCAAGCCTAGCCAAGGAGGTCTGAGAAGGACGTGTGGCCAAATGCTGGGAGCTGCCGGTGAGGCGAAGCGGCCGCCGCAAAGCTGGCATCTAACKACACATTTTGGGAAAACATAGTTATCGTGGAGAGTAGCACAGAGCGTGGAGAGCACATCCTAAACGACAGGCCTCAGGCAGAGGCGGCCAGCAGTGCCTGAAGTGGCAGGGAACTTGCTGCAGGACGGTGGCATTGCTGGCAGAGCCAYCAAGTGACCCCCTGAGTGCAGCTGGGACAGATCTGCTACGGCAGCAAAGGGAAAACCTGTCCCAGCCCCACGAGTCCCAGGGACCTCATCACCAGAGAGGAAAAGATGATGGGAATTTTCTGAAACAAAACACGCTTTTAAAACATGCTATTTCAGAGAAGAGATGGTGAAACATCACTGACAAATTTTCAGTTTTATTAAAAAAAAAATTCTAGCAGCAAAACCTTTAACAATTCAAAAAACAAAAAACAAACAAAAAAAAAACCCCAAACAACCCCCCCAAACCCCAAGAGAACATGACACAGAGAGAAAGAGACAGAGCTGGAGAGAGACAGGCTTGGGGTATTCCCCATCATTCACTCAAGTTCCTTGTAGCGGGCGAACATGACCCTCCTGACCGCRTCGCGGTACGTTTCATTGGACTGCCTCTTGCCGGGCTTCCCTTGGGCTCCAAAGCCAGGTCCCTTCTTCCGATTTTCTGCCTGAAAGCAGAYGCAGCTGGTATTAGTGATTTCTCCTCCTTGCCTGCTGCCCACAAAGCAAAGGCTTCCCCTTGGCAGCTCCAGGATGGATTCAGCTGACTACTCCCTCGCGGATCTGAAGAAGGGGTGAGGGTAGCACGCTCCGTTCCCCCAAAAGCTGCTCGGGAGAAACTACCGGAGCTTTGCAAGCAACAAAGCCACAAGCAGCAAATGCCAGGAGAGAACTGAACCACGGGGACTGGCTGGGGGGAGCAATGTCAGCGCACAGCGGCGCAGGAGCAGGCAGCCAAAACACGCCAAAGCAGCCGACGAGAGGCGGCCACGTGTGCGTGAGGACTGAAGAGAGAAGGAAAGCGTCAGCAAGAGCGCCGGGCTCCTGGGGAGCTGCTCTGCAGTTAGCTTGCGTTTGCCCAAGCTCAGCTGTTTTCTCCCTAATGGAGAACTCCTAATGGAGTTCCCATGGGCTCTCGTGGCTCATTCTGAATTCTGGTTGTTTTTTAAACGACTGGCTTGTGCAGCCAGTGTCTAAATTATTCAGCTATACCTGTCCAGAGTGAGCCCAGGAGAGCAGGTCCAAGGCTGAAAGTTTTATTTCCTTTTAAGCATGACATAGCTGGATACAAGAGATGTGACCAATTAGGCAGAGAGATCAAAGTTACCTAGGGCTGAACTGGACGCATGGCTTTGCCCAGCACRGCTTGGGAAGCGGGCAGAAAGCACCCCTCTAGGGCTCTTCTGGGAGGTCTTTATAGGAATTGTGCCAGGGTTGTGTCTTGCGATCAGCTCCCCCATCCAGGGCAGGGAGCCTGATTATAGGTCAGACCTCCCAGAGCGCCTCGCTGGCGCTGGCTGCTTGACAAAGCCCATGTTACGGCTGCAGAAAACTCAGTGAGGACTGAACAGCAGCTGGGGCCAGTTCTTGCTATCTGAACTGAAGAGGGAATCTTGCATTTTTTTGTGTGTGGGCTCAAACAAACATGTCGCAAAGCCTCAAATATTTGCCTTCAATGATATACTTGATTGCAAACTTAATGTTGCAATACGAGCAGTGCTGGCACATTGCCCCGTCCTTTGGAGAAGTGCTAACAGCACAGCGTGAAGCAGTCGGGCAACTAACCCACCAGAGCRAGCGATCACAGCCACCAGGGGCTGGTGCTGCCCACGTGCCCCTGGGCTCCAGGGCAAGGGGCAGAGCAGTTCCCTCCAGGCCTGGACATCCTGGGCTGCTCACTCAACGCATTTCTGCAGAACGTTGGCCTAAGCAGCCATTAGTGCCTCGCACACCTTGCTGCCCCTCTACAGCGCTGCGGTAACTGTCTGCAYGGTACACAGTGAAGGAGATCAGGAACTAATCTACTGGAAAAGACCCTGTCTTACTTGCCTGACCAACCATAGCACCACRCAGCTGCCCAGATGCTTTCCCTGCCACTGCTGAAGTGGCGCTCAGACCTGAGCTCAAACTGTGCCCTCAGCGCCGCCTGTGCGGGCTGCAGAGCGAGGCAAATGGAGCTGGAAACAACCCACAAAAAACCAACCCTTTCTTTTGCCCTTGATCAGCCCCTCATAACCATCACACAACTACYGCTGCAGTGTGCCCGGGTGGCAGGCACAAACAGCGGTGAACGTGAACAACCTGGTAGTGGAGTCACCAACACGGGCAGAAGATTTCTAGTTATTTCAAACTGCAGGTTGCAGTCTTAAGATTGATCAAAAACACTGTCAACAGATAAACTGTCCCMGGTAAATTCCCTCTAGTAAATTAAGGCTCCTGTGAGCATCAGAGAGGGCAGAACTGGCAGGTGCATAAAAGGCCACTGCCCCAAAAGGCAGGATCTGCTCAACCCTGCCTGCCCCTGAAGCTCTTTGGTGATAAGGGATYGCTCCTCATCCGATGAGGATGTACCCTGGTCCCCTTCTCAAAGTCCAGTGTCCAGAACTGCAGCTGGGGTCTCACAAGCACCAAGSAGAGCACAAAAACAACAGCAGGTGCCCTGTGGGCTTCGGCTACGCTCATGTCTCCCGGGAGGTGGTTCACCTTTTCTCCCCAGCCAGACATTGCTGCAGAGCATTGAGCTAGCGACCTGTTCAAACACCAGCCCTTCTCCTGCCCAGTGCTGGTAATATTGTACAGGTATTAATCAGATGCTTACACCCTCCCTACTCACCATCACCGTTTCCAGCCCTCCCGATCCATTCACAAGCTAACCCTTYCTTACTGACATGCCTGCAGCCCCTCCTAGATTTAACCAGTGCACTCAGAGTAGTCCATCAAGTGGGTGCTGATTCTTGCAGATTGACTCTTGCTCCGGTTGAGAATTCTCTCCAGCTGCCTGGGGAGACATCACCAGTTGACAGATGGTGATTTGTTTTGAAGAAAAGAGAAGATTTACCTCCATTGGTGGTGATGTGCCCTGCTGGTTGTGGCCCAGCCCCTTCTTCCACCCTGGGGACTGCAACATTCGGTTTCCTTTGTTGTTACTATCAATCCTCGGGTCATAGTCACTGCAAAAGAGACAGTATCAATTATGCAGCTTTGTGGTGCTTCAGACACGTCAGGGATTTTTAGCACTACTAATGGCATCTCCATTGACATCCCGACCTCTCCTGAGAGGTACCCAGATTGCTTAAGAAGCATGCTGCYAAAAAATTCAACACAGTGCACTCTGCATGCAGGGCTCAGACACCTCTGACGATATAACTCCTTGCCCAACCTAAGTGGAGAAAAAAAAACAGGGCACAGGAAATGAGCTCAGGCTCCAAAATATTTATGGTATGAGAAGACCAGGAACATTTTGTGCAAATGCTTTGTRTTTCTTAATCTGAGTTTTAGCAACAGCAAGAAAGTGAAGTCCAATCCCTGCTGTTCTGTTAGATCTTTTGTTTCTTCCAGTGCTGCAAGAGCTGTGGTCACTGAGCAAAACTGATGCAGTGTTGACCAGGGCATACTTTTTCCCTCCTGGTCATTATTAATCCAAGACCATTTACCAGAACCCAGTTTTGAAAACAGTCCAGCATAACAATAGCTTCTCACACTCAGCAAAGTGCACTCAGCACTTCCTGATAACACTGCATGCAAACTGCTTCAGGTTATCCACAGCTCTTCCACAGAGAGGGAAGACAAGATACAGATTTCTGAACAGCGAGACATGAAGGAAAGGTTTCCTTCCTGAGGTGGTTGATCAGAAGCAAACAGGCRCATAACCAGGTTTGCCTTCAGCAGCAGCTCAGCCCGCTGGAACACGTGCGCTCACAGCAGGCGGGCCTTTCGAGAGCGCTCTGCAGAGCACGTGCTTTCCTCCTCCTCCCGCTCTGAGATGGAAATGGCTCCTAGTGTTTTCTGAGTCAGTGGAACAGACAAAACACAGCTCTGCTCTTTCTCCTGATGGCTTCATGCCTAGGCAGGAGGACAGCAAATGCCTTAAGGACGAGGTGGCTGCAAACAGACCACAYTCTGCTTCCTGCACCTAGCCAGACACCCTCACAACTCCCACCCCATCCACCCAGCACCTGACAGCTTGTCTCTCCTCTCCACCCCTAGCCTTCTCAGGGAAGTCCTACTTCACGACAGGCTCGCACTTTGGGGACCTCTATGTGCAAGAGTCACAGCCTGCCAGGCTGCTATCCTTGCAGATCTTCCCCACCAGCTGGTTCCTGGCCTTGGCATACCAGCTGCTCACATGCCATCCTGCCATCAGCAGCCTCAGAAAGATCTAACMAACAGCAGTCATTACCTCTCTGAGTCTCGATCATATCTGAATCGTTTCCTCTCCGGTGAATCCATCTGCTGGTATTTCTCTCTCCGGTCATTTCCCTTGTCTTTGTATCTTCCCTTCACATCAGAAGGAACAAAGTCAGTACAGAAGCTATGAAGAATTCAACACTCCACAGGAGACTGCTCCGCAGCAAGGTCTCATCTCAGTCACTAATCCTCAGGTGAACAGAAATGTGCCCTGGAGACCCACAAACCCTGCATGTTTGCAGAACCCACAGTCCATTTATCCTGAGGGCATCTGTCAGGCTGACCTGGACCTGTGGTTGAAGCCTTCCAGCTATAGCGCTAGGAGCAGCTCTACTAGCTTCTGAACAAGGGGCAGCTACAACTCTCCCCACTCCTGGCTGGGCAGCAGCAGCCCACACCCTGCAYCAGTCTTGGATGGAAATCTGGGACCCACTTAGAATGCCCAACATTGCTTTGCTGGGCAACAGAACCACACTCAGACCCTTTTGGGAGAACCTGCTCTTAGAAGTCACAGCATTATCTACAGGTCCAAATGCAGGGTATGGCCTGCAGCTCAACGTAAAACCCTTTGGGGGACATTTGATGCCCCGGCTGCAGCCTGATATCTCTCGGAACAATTGTACGTGTGGTTGGTCTGTCTGGGACCAATGCTCCCCTAGCGCAGGGCCACAAGCMGGAGTCTGCCCAGCACCACAAAACCTACCTCACGCTCTCTTTTCTCCAAATATGCCAGTTCCTGCTCAGACCGTTTGATCTTCATATGTATCTCCAGGTTTTGCTGGAAGGAAGAAAGCAGAAGCCAGTGTCATCAGATAAGAGCTGTTAGGGTCATTTGTTGTGCCCACAAGGAGCACAGACAAAAACAGTATCCTGCACTATGCCAGATGCAAAGGCTTCTCATGCAGCCCCAAATGCCTGCTGCTCCACAGTGGCCAGGAACCTTTTTTCTCCCACAGCAGAGCAGGCTACCCAGCAGGAAGAGCTCAAAGGTAGCACAGAATGTAGGGAGGCAAATGCTAAGTTAGTTCTCACTACTATCTCTCACTACTATCACATTTGAGCCTGCAAACACCTCGCTCTCCTCAAGCCTGAGCCATCTCAGTACCGCTTGAAAAGTCACAGCCTGATGTTACAAGCGTATTTCCACAGAGTACCATTGGCAATCACATGGCAGCAGCAAGCAGCTCAGGCGATGCCTAGGGAACCTGCTCGTAGCCCCACGCAAGATGGGCTGGATCCCTGCTCCTTAGCTTAGGTCCCCTTCCCACAGCTCCAGCATGCTCAGGTGGGGCTACTGCTCACCTGCACGGTATGATATGCTCCACTGTGTCACAGAGCTTCCTGCAAGCCTACAGACTATGAAGCTGTTAACATACATTCCTCTTGAGCKTGTCTACCAGGGTGGTGTTACTTGTGCCCGCTGGTCAGAAGTCTGCTCCAATTTAGTTAGTAACAGTGCTGGTTATAAGCCTGTGATGGGAGGCTTTGAACACAGCTTTGATAGGAACTTCGCTTGCTCGTGTCCAGCTCTGCACCTTTCCCACCCAGCTGCTTCCTTTCTCCCCACAGAGCACAAAGCTGCACACACACAGCCCCAGAGCCACCAGCTCCCTGTACCTTGTGTAGGTTGGAGAGCTGCTGGTGCTTGATGAGCACTTCCTTGTTGGGAAACTGCCTCCTGCACAGCAAGCAGGCCAGCTTGTTCCAGTCGGTCAGCTTCTCGTCACTGGCCTTGGCCTTCCTTGGCTGTTCCTCGCGCTGTGCTGATGGGTGGGGAGGTGGCATCCACTGCGCCTGTGACTGTTCCTCTTCTTCCTCCTCCTCTTCATTGTCACTATCTCCTCCATACTCTCCCAAAAGTCCTATCAGAGGGTTCACTGCCTTCGGCTGAGGGAGAGGCAGAACAGCATGACAATTTACAGCATCAAGCCTACTCTGCCCTGTTGGACTCCGCTTCCCCAACCTACCTCCCCACCTCTTCTGTCTCTGTTCCAGCCCAAGAGCTAGAGAGCAGCATCCCAGCAGCATGGGCAGGGATGGAAAGAAACTGGCTGATGGGCATTCAAACATTACAGGGTAGAAGCTCTTCTGTTCTCAACACAGGCCATGCTTAGCTGTGTAGAGGATTGGGAAAACCTGGCACCAAAGTACAAGGTGCTGACAAAAGAAGCAGCTATTTAGCACGGAGTGGCTGTCAGTCACTTTTTCCAGCAATAAGGGTCGGTGAGGTGTGGCCTTGCTCGGTCCAGAGGCAGGCTGGCAGAGCATTCTGCGCAACAGTTGCTCAAATGAGGAGACCTTGCTCAGATGCCAGTCTCAAATTTTCCCTGTGTTAGAACTCCACAAAAAAAGCTCAGCATTATAAAGCAAACCATCTTTGCTGTTCTCTCTCCAGTGCTCCCTTCTCTGGCAGGAGAAGCTGGCATGTCTGCCACCCAAGTCACAGCCAGGCTTTGGAGAGTCCCCCTAGTCATCTACCCAGGCTCAATCAAGGGAAAAAAACAGTTCCAGGGAGTGTCTTACCGGGGCTGCACTCTCATCCTTTTTCACAGAGGGAGGTAATGGCTTTTTAAAGACATCTTCTGCAGAGAATTTCTCCTCTCCAGACTCATTCTGAAACAGTCAAAATAGGGTGTTAAGATTGCCACAGACTGTTCCTAGTCCGTGCACAGAGTTATGCGCCCATTTAACCAGCTTCCAAGCAGAAAGGAGGTGGTGTTTTTGGTGAGAGAATTTTCCATTCTGGGGTGGCCGAGTCTCTCTCCCTTGGGGTGACGCCCTTGTTTTCAGGGAGGGCTGAAGCAGATCTCAGTGCGGTCCCAGCCTGCTTCACTCCCGTCTTGTGCTGGGAGCCCCAGCTGTGCCACAGACCAGTGGGGGAGCTGGGGCAGGGATAGGTCACATTTATAGACTTCCACTTGCACAAAGGACACGGAAAGCACCCAGACACAGACTGCATTCCAGGCTACCCCCGTAGCCTGTCACGCGGTGGAGCAGAGAAACCTGCTGCTGCTGGAAGAGTCACAGTCCTGTTTCCCATTGAGGGATGKGCCACAGGACAAGTACTAAAGGCAAGGAGGAGAAAGGATAACAACAACAGGGCCACTGTCAACACAGCTCTGTGGGGTGTTCAAGGTGTTCATTCTTCTGGATACAGAGACTATAATGACTCAGAACCACAACAGGACAAGCCTGTGATACTCACTTGTATGTTGAGTAGCACAAATAAACGCTGTGGTAAAGTTTCATATCTACCTGCTGTGCAGAGTACTACGCTGGTAATGCTCTAGTTTAACTATTCATGCTTGAGCAGGGCAAAACAAATGCTATGCACCACCTTACCAGGCTTGCACTCTCATCCTTCTTCACAGACGGAGGTAATGGCTTTTTGAAGACATCTTCTGCAAAGAACCTCTCCTCTCCAGGCTCATTCTGGATTAAAAAAAAAAACCAAAAGACCCCCAAACCACCAATAGGCATTAGGCCATCAGCAGCACAGGGGTCAGAGTACATGCAGCACCAGGGAAGCCACTTCTGAGCAGCCATGGAAACCAGGCAGGCAGAAACGCAAGGCCGGGGGGAAATTATCCACATTATATCTCAGTTCACCTTCGCAGTCCAGCCACACTGCCTGCCTCACCTTCCAGTCTGTGATGTCTGGTGGGAGCAGAAACTGTGGTTCGGGCAGGGCTGAATCTCTGTTATTATCTGACCTGGTATGTTCAAACATCTCTGCTATTTTTGCTGGCTCTGTTACAACAACTGGGTGTTTTAAGCAGTGTGAGTGTGTCTCCGGTTACAGGTATGTTTCTGAATCCTCTACCGCAAGGAAAGGGATGAGAAGCCCTGACTTCATGTCACAAGAGAGAAAAATTTCAGGATCTTGCTCCCATCTGACCGGAGAACAAACCGTGTTCCTGGCCTGCTGGTGATTACATGTATTCCATCACTTTCTCTCACTGTTCCTCCCTTTTTGAATCCTCTGTAAACTTCCCTGACTCTTTTTTTCCTAATCTTATTTCTTACCTCAGCCTCCTGGCCTCAGATCTCTAACCATGGTGACTGYAGAAGGGATTTACCTTCGCAGAAGTGTTTCTCCCTTTCTCCTTTCTGTCCCTGTTGTCCCTGCTGTGTGGCTCCTTTCTTTCATTCGTCCTTTCTTGGCTCCCATGCCGCCGCCTTCTGCTCTCTGTAGGTGATGAGCAAGCTTCTCGGTCTATCGTGACTTCTCTCTGAAAGCAGCATTTGGAACAGACTTAGCCAAAACCCTGCCAATCTTCTCAGTATATGACTGAGTCCTTATTAGGCTGGAGACCAGCACAGTAAGAAGGGACTGTACAGCAGAGCCTCAGACAGCAGAGAGCCAAGGCTTTAAGACTTTGCTGAGGCAGAAGACTGTCTRCTCTAGCCAGGTCAGCGGAGCAGTGCCCTGCTCTCCCAATCTCAGCAGCAGCATGGACAGTCTCATGGAAACAAAATGACAGTCGCAGGGAACCTTTGCAGGTGGCTCCTTTTTGGTATCCCTGTAACTATCACTGTCTGGGCTGGGGGAGCAAAGAAACTCTAGAAGAAAACAGAGTTCTGCTGCCCATCTTTTAGCAGACACAGTGTTAAGTCTCGTATCTCCAATAAAATCTAGCGAGGATGCTCTGCCTGTAAGTCTGTTTAACAAAGAGGAGTCTAAAAGCCCTCCAAAGGTAGGGCTGCATGGGCCAAGGTAAATGGTTCAAGACACATCTAATTGGTTCCTAGCCTTGCCTCCCATCAAGTGGGATCCCTTCTATACAGTCAGAGGAAGAGCCACCTCTATGCTGTCCCATCCCAGCTCTTCTCAGACTCTAGCTGCAAAAGCTATTCTCAGAAAGGTACTTTGAAGAAACGTGCTATGTGCAAAGCTTCCTTCCTGTGCACTTACCTGAGTCCTGGGGTCATAGTACGTCCCAGCTATGGGATCATAGTAATTCCCAGTTTCAGGATCATAAATGTATGTGGACACATCTGATGGAGCTGAATGGAGAGGTAAGAGTTAACATCAGCATTTCTCAAAGAGAGAACTTGCCTCTTACAAAGACAAAAGCATCAGCAAATACTGCACTGGTGAAAGATCAGGAGAGGGACAGAACAAATTCTCTCTCCTGGCAAGGGAGGCATGAGTATCTTCACACCACTCTACCTACATCTTTCATCCTTTAGCTAGTAAGAAGGGAGATGGGTTCTCACAATCCTTCTGTTTTAGAACTCTGGAAGAACTTCCCCATCAGAATACACTAACAGTGTTTGTGCTGAGATCACCAGATGACAACACCTGACTGGACAAAGATATGCTGAAATGCAGTAATTTCCCAAAGAATGGGGGGATGAGTTTCAGCTCTGCTTCCACCTACCCTCGTGACAAGGAAGATCTGTGCTCTTACAAACAAGATCTCCTTGCTTWAGCAATGACTCTCCCCCGCTCCCCTCTGCCCTGTAAGTGCACAAAAGCCCCTGACAAGAAAGGAGAGCCAACTGCTTCTACGGGAACAGCTGAAATCCAGGGCTATGCCTACGGTAGGCCCCCCATAATATGAGGAATGTTTCTCGTTTCCAAGCTCTTATTAAACTCTGTTCAGCAGCACTGCATATACACTCGTAAAATAATCAGCAGAGTTTTTCAGCTACAGGCACCGCTGCATAGAGTGTATTTTCTTCCATCTCATCTGGTAATTGCCAGGCTGATTTTGTCCCATCAGTTTGACACAACAAGGAAAGCAAGTAGCAATTTTCCTTTATCTGCTTGTAKCTTTTGCACAGTAAGAGGAGAAACACATTACTGAATAGGAAAATATGACTAAACAAAATTGGCAAAGGAACTCAGAAGTGGGTGTAGCAAGTAAACCTACTTTTAGCCTTTAAAAATATTTTCTGGATGATTTCTACATGTCAGTGCCCTTTTAAGGAAGAAAAGGCTCCATGGTAGGAGTGAGGCAGGACTTAGCTTACACTGTGCTCTGGTGCGTCTCTGTGATTCGCCGCCCCTCCTGTCTCTCATGCCCCTTCTGCCCTGGAATAAGTGAACAACACAAACAGATCAGAGACTTTGACAAACATCAGATTGTTTCTCTTTCCTCCCACAGGCTCACAGTTCAGGAAAACAATCATTTARCTACTCTAAATAGAGATCAAGCAGACATGGCTTTTCATCTAACAGAATGACCAGCAGTGATGCAAGGCACAAGACCAGTTTCACAGAAGCTTTACATCAGGTGCTCAGGGTAATCCAGATCAAAATCTCCAGCTCATCCTGTACAGAAAGAGCCCTGCAGCCCAGTAACACTAGCAGTATGGAAGTGTAAGTCACTCTGTAAGGGTGCAGTGTACAATAATCCAGCCCAGCAGCATCTGCACTCTGCATTGCACTTCCGTGTACATTATAATCCCAGCATTATTGGCACAGTGGCAGTGAAAAGCACACTTCAAGGTTAGGTGAACATTCCACCTTCAGCATGTTAACATTTCAGCAGTCCAAAGGCAGAAGCGAAACAAAGTCAGGCCTATTCCCCCTGGTGCTCCCTCCCCTCTCTGCTAGCTGCTGGGAAGCTGTGCAGACCTACCGGGCCGTAGTAGGAATTGTCACCGTGCTCCCCATAGTCATTCCTGTGGAGATAAAGGCTGTAGATTAATGCCTGTCTGACCTCACATTAACCTCAGTGTATTCAAAACGATCAGCTGGACCACAAAGACAGGAAGAGCATCTTCTATGGTCACGTGTTGGATTGTGCACACCCCAGGACACAGAAAGGCTGTGTAGATCACTGTTGCCATAAAAATCATGCCAAYTGAATCAGCAAAGGCAATTCTCTCCAACTGCTTTCTAAAAAGCCAAACCCATTAACCTCCTGAGAATGGGATTTGATGGCTGGATAACAAGAGGAGGCCACCTGATAAAAATGATTCATCCCATACTGCTCAGTCACTGAAGTTTCTGCTCTGATTCCTTCAAATTCACCTCTCCAAACTATTTTTAAGTTTGCAGAAACTTCTGCTGTAGAAGCTTCTATGCTAATCCACGTGCCAACCTTTAGGCATTCAGGCTGACAATGCAATTCCAGTCTTACAACAAGGGGCAGCTCTACTGCCTTATTTGTCCGCACCTTCTCCTCCCTGTAGCAAGATTCACTTCCACGGTGCGTCCATCAATGCAGATTGGGGGATCCAGATTCTGCAATATCTTTAGCAACCTCAGTGCCTCCTGTGAAAGAAGAGAATTTCGCATTCATGAGAAGGAAACATAAGCCATTTCCCAAATCCCATCTGTCTGAAGGGAGGCATTTATGCCTAAGAGCAGCACCTGGATGACTATGCTAGAACATGAACTACAATGTGYTTGTCTAAGCATTRGAGGAAGGTATTTAGGATGTCACAAAAAGGATATACGCATTGGCGGGTTCTCTGCTTGTCCTCTGCCCATCTTCCTGACAGTTAAGAACCACGTTCTCCTAGGGCCTTGACCATGCAGCACAGTGGTTGCTGCTGCCCCAAAGACTTTTGGTCAATACTCTCTGGATCAATGTTAAACACAGATATGGAGTCTGTGTATCACCCTGACCAAGGAGAAAAATGTGAACCTTCCAGTGTGGCACTGCCTGTTAGTTAAGATTTGCCCCTTTATCAAAGARAGAGCTTTAAATTTGAGGACCCTGCAAACAAAGAAAAAAAATCTATGCAAGAGATGCTTAAGTTTGAGGGGGTCTACAATAAGACATACCAAGGCAAGAAACTCATTCAGCATCACAGCTGTAATGACGGACTTAATCTTTGGCTCCTGACACAAGAGCGCAAAGAGATACTCCCTACGCCTAGCCAGGCAAGCAGGAGAGCCACAGCTTCAGGACAGCTACCTCACAAAAACAGCTATTTCCTACATTCCTAAGATTCCTCTTCTTCTACTGGCTACAGCTGCCAAGAAAGGACAAGTGTGAAGGCAGAAAGCTACTTACAGCATGTGACTCCAGCTCTATGAAGCCATAGGTCTGCCCCATCCGGCCAGCCTTGTTCTTCATGATGCGCACACTGGATGTGGAAAGACGCACATATGGGGCCAGGAGCCCCACAATCACTTCCGGGGGGGTGAATCGAGTAATACGCTTCAGTATAATTGCTGAGAAGCAGAAAGAGAAAGGTGGTGGGGAGACTAAAAGTATTAAACAAAGATCAATTCCAACATGGGTTTATTGTGACAGCAGAGGTAAAACTAAAACCACGCGCGCCAACAGCACGACGTCTTGCAGCAAAATGCTGCACAATCCTTACTCCCTGGGTGCAGGGTCTAATCYGCCTGTCTCCTTTCAGTGCGGTGCTGCCTCCCCACTTCTGGCACCAAACGTAAACACCGTCACTGCTGAATTACGTAGAAGGAGCCCCTGTGCAAGGGCCAAGGCTGCGTCATCCACAGACCCCAGTGGCAGCAAAGCACAGCTCTCCTCCCAGCATCCCACAGCGGCAATGAGTGCCGGGAGCTAGGATATGCCACAGTGTCAAGGGAGCCTGCATCACAGCACTGCCGCCTACGAAAACCTCTCGACAAAGGGAGCAGCGATAGTTCAAGGGCTGAGTGATGGGAAGCAAAGGTTTCTATCTCCACTCCACTCTGCAGCTGCTCAGACTTCACTGGAGAGCCAAGGGCTCTCTGGGACACTTCACACCCCAACAGAGGCCTGCAGTGCAGCAAGATCATGTGGGACCCACCCCTTCTCCCTTCTCCCTCTGGGATAAAGTGACCCCACTTGAGTAAGACTTGCTAACCACACACAAGAGCTCTGCTCTGGTCTAGGATGGTTCCCCTGCAAAGGGGAAGGGGGAGTGTCTGCACCGACATGGACTGAAAGAGAAAGAGTAGGCTGGGGAGCAGGCCCTGAGCTGCTGGCCCCTTTGGAGTCTAAAAGCCAGCACTTTTCTCTCCTGTCTGCAAGGTGTTCAGACTACCCTCTCCAATTGCTGACCTTCCCTTTCCAGAAAACAGAGCAGAAAGGACGCCCCTCCTCCAAGGAGTTCAGCCCAGGGCAACCTCTGCCCAAAGAGATCCTTGCTTCTGTGCTAAGCTAACTGTACCATCCAGGAGACAGCTTGCCCTGATTTCATTTTCCTAAAGACAACCTGCCCACACCTTTGCAACTGGAGGGCCTGTCATCACCCAATGCCATGGATTTTTACCATATGGAAACAACATCCAGAAGTTTCAGTGAAACGCTACCCTTTCTGCTGATGGCCTCATGCAACACAACCATCAGGAGCCCAAATTTGGCCCCTCTGCCACTCACTTCTGCTTCCTCCACTGTCCTGTGGTGTGGTTTCCTCTGCTTCTCTCTGGGAAGGCAGTTCCTGGTGCCGGTCTGTGTCCCTTCTTTTCTCTTGTGAGGGTCGCCGCTCTCTCCCTTCATCTCTCTTCCTTGGCTCCTGTTCTTGAGGCTGGCACTCCTGCTGTGGAGCAGGAGCTGATGGCTGGAGAGACTGCTTTGGAGATCCTGGTTGTCCTGATAACTCTTGCTCAGGTTTTTCAAGYTTTGTCTCTGCTATTAGAGAAGAGATAGGGACTGGCTCCATATTCAGTGTTTCAGCAAATGTCTTCTCCCACTGTCTTCTGGCCACTGGAGCAAATGGCCTTAAAAAGGACTATTTAACCTATTATGCCTTTTGCATACCCCACATCTTAAGACCTGATTGACAGAAAGCGTGGAAAGGCAGATACACAGCTCATCCTTCCACAGCCTTGTTTCACGTTGAGGTCCTTCACCTGACYTCTCCTGTCAGAGCCAAGAGGCTTTTCTGCGTCCTTTAGGTATTGGTTTTTGCCTGACCAAACATGAATCAAAGATGAATTTAGATTTTGCCCATCCAGGTCCACGACAACCCACTTTGCAGMGATATTGTTACTATGCCTGATGTATTTTTAAACACTCATAGCTGAGCAGTATCACAGACTAGTATTTGTCACATTATCTCTAGGTTAAAAGAAAACTAGGTACAGATAGCTATGATTACTAAGTGAAATGTGGCATATTTCAGTCACTGATTTTACCAGGAACCTACTCACCACAGACGACGCAGACACTACATGGAAACCCTCCCTCGCTACAAGCTAGCTATGCAATAYAGAGAAAAATCAAAGCCCTTTAAGGTTTTGTACTTGCGGGCCTCTGAAATATCTGGCCTCACTTCAAGAAAGATCCTYGCCTAAGTTTCTAAAGCTGTTAGAAAGGGAAGCCTAAGCTGTGGGGCTGCAAAAGTCAGATGTCACCAGCCTTTAACTGCTGAGAGCCTTGAGATCTCTTCCCACTAAGAGGAAGAAATGAGAGCTCAAGACTTGGTATAGTGAAACTGCACCATTTAAATTCCCTCACAGAGCAACTTCCAGCTCTTACTCTGTTTGGGCAGTGGGAAGCAAGAGACACAGTAGAATGTGCATTCATTTAGCAGATAAATGTTGAGACAGCTGMACACAGACCTGCTTGGTTGTCAGTACAGCTCATGTCAGATAGTCCTGTACTAATTTGTCTCAAGCTTGGAGCCTGCAGACTTTTGGCTATGCTCCATGAGTAGCAGCTCATGTAAAATTTGCATATGAAACCAGTCTGCATGTGCAGCTGTGAGAACTGCTCATGCAAATTACATGTTTTCATCAATACTCATAAAACCATGGTCCTTAAACAACTTCAATCCCGAAGAACATAAGCACAACCCCAGAGTTAGAGAGAGCAGTTCTCTTACTGAATTCTTGCTCAGTCGGTGTATCTTCTCCCTCAGAACCACCTCTGGACTCTGGGCCTGCTCTGCTGCCTGTAAGAGAGGCATATTAAATCCATTTCAAGATCATCAGTCACACAGCAGGCAAAAACTCATGCAGATCTGCGGTAATGACAGCACACACCTAGAGACTTCACTTATTTTACCTAACAAGGGACAGACATACAGGGGTTATCTTATCACAAGCATTCTCACAATTAAAAAAAACAAAACCAAAAAACAAAACAAGCAAAACCCCACCCAGGTCAGTAAGAGGCATGTAACACAATCAGTCTTCACAGCATCTTAAAGGCTCTGTTTAATTTGCTCCTCAGCAGTTTTGATTACAATCTGCAGTGGTGTTGACCAAGCAAGGCAGTTATATGAACTCTGCCTCCCTAATGCTGCTGGAGGAGCCATAGTGAAAGGAAAGCACAATATCCACAGGAACAGTGCTTCAGTAAATGGAGCTCTGCACCAGCAGATATTTTAATGACCTTCTGCCTAGGGCATGTGGCAATAAAACATCAGAAATCAGCTTGAAAAAAAGCAGCAGAGTCCAAGCTTATACAGCACCTGCTTTATCTGCTCATCCAAAAGAAAGTAGTTCCTGAAGAGAGTGTGTTTTGGCACTAGCTCCACTCCAGCCTAAAAGAGCAGAGGTGCTGCTGGGGTTGGGAGAAGCTCCTGCACGAGGCCCAACACTGTTGCACGCAACAGCCTTCCAGTCACCAAAGTGAGTTTAGCAGTTCAAGTCTGGAATTCACCTCTTATCTGGGGAGCCTCAAATCAGTAACATTAAAAACATGCAGCTGCCAAGAGAGATGGGTTGGAGGGAAGACATCTCACTCATGGCCAACAGACCCAGCTCACAGTCCTGGAAGAGACACAACCTCTAACACCATGTGTGAGGAATGATGCCAAAACAACAGGAAGGAAAGGTAAGGTATCTCTCCACCAAGACTCACAAGAGCAGAGAGAGCCTGGCAGCAGCACATCCACATGCAACAACTTTACAACAGACAGGGAAAAGGGTCTACATGAAGCAAGATTAATAATGCCCCTATATAGCTGCTCAACTAATCCACCACAAGCACAGAGAAATCAGAAGACAGAAACTTACTTGTTAGGGCAAATGAAGCTTTTAATGCATAAAATGCAAGGGGGACCAGATATACTCACCATCTCTTGGGAGCTTGCAATAGGAGCAGGAAGATCTGTAGCCCACAGTACACACCTTACACTGCAATGGAAGATGGACAGCATGAGGCAGTCGCATTTTGAAGGTGGTGGGAGCAACATACTCCAGAGGGTCAAACACTGCAATGCTTTTGAATAGCAAGTTATAGCCATGGAAAAGTTACGGAGACAGTCTGAGATAGGGGACAGGCAATGTCAGCAGGAAGGAAGCAAAACCTAGGCTGAAATGCAAGGAAAAAGCTCACATGGCTCACAGCTGGGACTGGCTTGGGAACAGAAGGATTTTCACACAGCTTCTGAGCACAGATTTGTTCACACCACTGAGGTACTTCACTAGTAACCCAGACAGAACCTTTCCCCTCCCACATGATGCTGGGTAAAAAAGCTCCACGTTGGATACCGTACTGCCAACTACCATATTGCTTTGTAGAATCCTGTTACTTTTGTTTTTTCATGTCTCAGCTGACTCCYGAAGTAGTGACACAGTCGTTTGAGCTAAAAGGCACTTCTACATGCTGATGCAATTCTCTGCACAGGGACAGTCAACAAACACGCACCTGCCAACTGAGAGGTGAAGCTGAATGGGCTGGAAAAGTCATCCCAGAAATACCATGGAAAGAGTAAGCGCTGCACCATCACTGTTCTCTCTGACTATGGCATCCCTAACTCCCTGCTCAAGCTCTTCATAAATGCATTGATTCTCTTTCATATTAGTTTTTCTTCTGAGGCCCTGCAAAAGTTCTGAGGCATAAAATAGCTCTTCAAGGTCATGCTTGTGCCCAGAAACTGTAGGGATATATACTCCAGATACTTCTTGTTGCACTGAGAGCTACTGTGAAACTGCTGCATGGTTCTTCTGTCTCTACCAGATCCCTGGAGCATTGCAAGCACAGACAAGGACAGTAGCAGTCCCTAACAGTGGCTTTGCTGGTGATTGGAGTGTGTCCTGTTAGTCTCAACGAGAGTCTTGGTACACTAATGTGATCCAGTGGACAAGGCAGGAATATAAGAGCCCCTTCCCACCCTGCTGCAACCACTTGGCTTGCAGTCAGTGGAAATGGGGGTAACAACCCCAGCTCTTCACTCTAGCACTTCAGCACCAAGCTACTGCAGGTGAAATCATCTGTTCTGGAAGACTCATAGGAAGAGCATGGGAGAGCACTCGTGACCGACTGTGCCACTTGAGCAATCGTGCCTCTCTAGAAAGGGGCAAGTCCCAGCCTATATTAACTGCTGCCTGGATGCCACACTTATTGCACTTATATCTAGATCACAAGCTCCTGTGTGATGACAGAGAGGAGGTTTGCACTATTACAGTGGTAAAAGCCCTAGTTATCTGGGCAGCGGAAACACTCACGGTTACACAGGCAAACTACAGCAAAACTAGCTCATTTTTGGTTGGCAGGATCAGTACCTCATTTTGGCTTTTAAGGAGAATGGATCCATATACACATCCCCAGTCTCACACGTTAAAAGGGAGCTGCTGCATAGGAAGGAAATTGCTCTGTGTACAGGCACTTGCTACTTGTAACAAAGAAACAGGCACTCATAGGCAGTAACGAAAAAAGCTAAGGGAAACACAGAAGCTTAGAAGATGCAAAAGCTTCAGGACAGGTTTTACCCTTAAGGCTCTTCAGCCACTAAGAAAAATGTCTAATGCTCTTCTCTGCTACTACTGCCCAAAAAGCCAGCAGAGGAAACAGAACACAGCTTTCTTTGACCATGTACTTACACGTTTGCAGCGCCAAAACTCTGGGCATGGAGTGTACTCAAGGGTCACTTCTTTGCCGCCAATCGAAAGGGTTCCCTGTTGAGACAACGAGATAAATGACACATGTGCCCAGCACAATGAGACGACTCAAAGGCAAAGAAAAGGGTTAAAACTCTGATTTCTAAAGGCCTTGTTTCACAAGTGAAACAGAGAAGTCACCTGGCTCAGTTGGCTGGAGCTTTGTCATGGAAGTGTCAGGGAAAATGCCTGTGCCCTGCTCTAGCACTGAGCTACAAAGCTGCATATTCGCTCCAAAGCAACTGGGCAAAAGAGGCTTTGCCACTTCCCAGGAAGAGCATGGATGGAGTAACCTAAGCACAAGATGGACACTGCTTTAACTTGCTTTTGTCCACGTGCTGGAAAGGGGCAGCTTGACAGCCTCCTTCACACTAGCTACCATCAGACTGGGATCAAGGCAGCTACTTGAGGAGGAATACAAGGGAAAATACCATCAAAATGAGAGAAATGTGGTACTTGGGTTAGTCTTCATGTTATTCATGAGACCCTGACCTTCCTGCAAGAAAATATGCCAGCACACAGCAAGGTCACTGGCTGTGAAAGTGGTGAGCCATGAAGTTCCCAGTGGTGCTCATCAGATGCAGACATGGCCTGTGCCCAGGCACACAGGACACAGGCCGAGCAGCAAACACACAGAGCAGACGTGGCTCCTGATGGAGTTCAGCTCTCAAACACCTGACACGTAGCATGTTTGACGCTGAACCTGCTCCAAGCCAGGGAAGGCACTCGGCACAGCCAACGTTTGCCTGCACGCAGGTGCTACAGGGAGTCTGAGAGGAAATTTCAGATGCTGATGTTTTAGTTTTGAAAAAGGGCCACAGCCCCTAAAGAGAGAAGCTCTCTAACAACGCTATGATTCAGTTCCAGTATGTGCCAGTGCACAGACAGGAGCACTTCTATACTCCTCTCCAGTTGGCACATGGAAGGGGGATGTGCCCAGCACATCCCATGCACAGCCAATGCATCTCTCCACAAACAAGTCTTTGCTCACAGTCAGCCATACCCATCTCATGGCAGCTGGCCTGGACGCAGCTCCATGAGAGGCTCCCTACTGATTCCCAGGAGCTGATTATTCTCAGTCATGTAGGATCTTTCAAGGCTGGGGATCATCTCAAGCTTCTCTTTACATTATACCTGCTGCTCTTGTATGAGCTACTATTGGGGAAAAAAGACCAACGTAAGAAAATCAGAGCAAACATACAAAAAAAAAAAAAAAAAAAAAAGAAAGAAAGAAAAAATAA